>NW_022476109.1:0-8906 GCF_009193645.1 Aspergillus pseudonomiae
GGGGTTAATGTTGATTTTTTTTTTTTTTTTTTTTTTTTTTTTTTATTTGGCGACTTACATGGATGATTAAGTTGCTGTCCAAAAGTGGCTTAGAGATACTGGTAATAATACTTACGACCTATCAGGCTTGAAATGATAAACATACAGATCTAACCCGTGATGGTTGAGATCGATTCCTTCG
The DNA here is from genome assembly GCF_009193645.1 of Aspergillus pseudonomiae. NCBI lineage: Eukaryota > Fungi > Ascomycota > Eurotiomycetes > Eurotiales > Aspergillaceae > Aspergillus > Aspergillus pseudonomiae. The sequence goes on from NW_022476109.1 coordinate 182, forward strand.
CATATGCATTTATCAGGGGAACGTTCTTGATCATTCTTATTTTAGGTGCGGTTTCATATCTTTGGCTTTCCATTTTGATCTAAGACAGAAGGAATAGCTGTACAACGATATGGAGACGAGACTAACTTCCAGATGTTTCATCTGACCATGGCTGAACGGCCTCAGGCTATCCCTTTTCAGGATCTAAGCCGGTGCCCTGTGCTTTGCACCGGTCCCTAGATAGGAACTACTTGCAGTAGTAACTTACGTCCAGGTGTGAGACTAGATACCACGCGTACTCCATCGTGACCTGCAGATAGACGATACGGGGTCAGGCCCAGTTGGTCGTCCTCCTGGATGAGTACGGCAGTATAACAGGATCCGTATGACATGAATAATGGATGGAGACACAACTGCTCTATGCCGCAATCGACTTGAAAAATACATACACAGAGGGGCACAAAGTCGACTTAATTATTATCAAGATGGGAGGACATACATGCTGGGCCCACCCGGGTAATGCCCGAATCCCTAGAAGAGGGGCTGACGGCCCGTGGATGGCAACGAATAATCGTTTAAAGTGTACCAATGGCGGCCTGCAGAAGATTAATCAGCCAGCCCTTTTACTGTATCAAGCCTCCCTTCATAAAGAAATTTACTTCTCCAAGTTACACTGCTTACTAGCTGAGGTCTTTGGCCGGGCATCCGACGGACACAGAAAATCCGACTCATCAGGAAAAGTTTTTCTATCAAAGAGATATATGCTGGGAATGGTATGAAAAAGAAACAAAATCCACTGGTTTTTTCACCATCTTCGTGTCCCCTTTGTCCTCTGTCTATGGTTACCGGGCTCATGTTCTTGGGACGCACTAGGGATTAAGGGTACCAAGGTTCTCGGTCCATACTGAGGATTTTTTTTTTTTTCCGAAATAAAATAAAAAATAAAAATAACTAAGGATAGAAAAAAATAGAGAATAATTTCTTGGGGTGCTCCAGCCGTGCGGGCGAACTAGTAGCACACATGGCTGAACAGACATAGGTAACCTAAGAACCATGGTTAACTGCTTAACTAGTGTACCAGTATTCAGACCAGTGCATACACTCCTTTTTTTTCCCCCTTCTCTTTAAAGGATTTTTTTCCGGCGGCATTTAACCCAGTGACCACAAATTAACATGAGCAAATATAAAGATGGGTTCATTTGATTACGATGGTCATGCTTTCTTGTTCGATGGGGCCTACTCCTTGCATTGGACCCGATGACCAAGAGTGTGGTGGACATTCCCAACCAACTACCAGCCCTACGTGTGGGCACGGCAGGTACCTGGAGCTCAGATCTTAAAAGTACCATATGTAAAATTACCCGGTCTAATCATGCGAGGACTGAGAGATCCCTTGCTTTATATCTCGACCACCTGATCTCTTATAACTTGATCAATTCCTTGTATCTTGCCATCTCAGTTGGCCTACACTTAACGGCTAATCGGCTCTGGTATGCGCCTCGCAGTAGTGCCCGCGGTGGTCCGGCTCAAAAATCATACAGGGTTCCTTCATCAATCAACCAGGGTAGATATGTCACCAAGCAAACACCTGAGGTGGCTGATTGGCGAGTATTTCTGCACGGTAGGTGCTTACCCCAGTTCTCATTACCGACCAACCCCTTGTATCCTTGCCCGGCAACCCACATACCGCTTATCTCGCTGCTGAAGAAGCGGAACCTAGATCAGTAACTCACAATGCAAAGCCACTGGCACGAGTTTCAGTGGCTTTAGCCATTGCGCCCTGCACAGTACTTTGACTCCCTTGCATCCGGGAACTCGGGGATCACTCGCGAACGGCCCAGCCCGTCCACAGGGGCCGCGAGCCATGGTACCAACCCGCGATCTTGTCATCATAGCACCGAAAACAGTTTTGCGATGCAGAGTAGGAATGTACCATCCATTCGGGTCCCCCCCCTTTTTGTTCCCTTTTTTTTCACCCATCGCGTGATCTTTTGGTGGGATTCACTTGTCTCGATCTCAAAAGTACATAAATTCCAAATATTTGTGGAAAGGGATACACATTCTATTGTAAGATACTTATTCACATATGCAGCTATGCCTTGCTTCAGTTCAAGAAAGAACAAAGAAGACTTATGAGAGGTTCTTTTTCCAGTCATGAGGCCGAAATCAAGCCCAGTGGCCCTGTCCAACAATGGGACCAGAGAGTAGGTCTCGGTAGGGCCTTTGAAGGTTATGAACGATCAGTAGCTCCATAGGATTCGAGCTATTTGATATCTATCTATAGACAAATCTGCCCCAAGTTAGAACCCATTTGCTACGGAGAGGAGCTGTTATACCGAACTTGTCGGTAAGAAGCACGATAAGACCTACATACTACTAGTAGTAGTCAAGGCGGTTCTGAGGGATACTAGATCAGACGGAAGTCGTATGTAATGGTGTATGTAGGTATGTCGTCATATCCCGTCCAAAGACCTGGAGAACGTTGATTTGGATTCGTGGGTAACCGCTCCGAGGACGGAAAGGATCCAAGGTCCTTACTTCGATTCCATACCTCAGGTCAACCCTTGTGGGATGTTCGAGGACAGCAGCACGTAATATCACAAGCCTTTATGGAGCGCTTTTGTAGTCGAGGAATTAATCAGGCGTAATGTGAACACGTTGACCCGATTGACCCCGCAATCGGCTCTCCATTGGTTGAAAATGAGTTGAGTCGGAAGTGAATGTTAAGTTAAGCGACGGCCCTCTTATTGGTCTATAGACATACCGTGAGCCGCTCCCTCATCTCTGGTTGGCCCCAGCATGGAAAGGAGCGCTCCGAACCGTAGTCGCACAAGTATGGCTGGTACTGACTAACTATGGAACCCTGCGGCGGCGTATCCATGGTATTGTAATTCGGACGATGCTCGGTCTCCATGCGGTGGACCGTGGTCTTGGAAACTCGGTCATGGTATGTTATTCGTTCGACCCACCCGCAAATTTAACTGTCCCATGGATCTGGGTAAGAACAGTAGGTACAACCGTACAAAGGCCGGGTGCTGTGGGAAACCCAATAATAGATGCACGCATAATTCAAGTTAAAGTGGCGATGAAGGAGTTTCGACTCCGTTTGAAGTGGGGTTTGTGGTGAGAAGACCGTCAGGAAAACTTTTTAGATGTGGAGTTTTCGTGCAAAGGGTATTAGGCGGTGAGCACTGGTTCTCAGCCCCCAAGTCAGCAGAGGTCAGCTAGGAGTCTCGGGTTGATGGTTTACCTAATTCAGAAAATGGTTCAGCTGAAGGAAGTGCAAGACATCAGATGTAGTAAGGTTTGGATATCATGGATCTTTCATAACTGTCCTGCATTACCGCGTCGGGAGTTTCATTCGGGAAATCAACGTTTTCGACTAGATACGTATTAATACACGCGAAATTCGGGACTTGTAATAACAGACTCAGTCAAGCCTTGCTCAAGCTGTTTTACGAGATGTGGCCACGGGTACGAGTCATTCGGTGGATTGAGGTCATTATTAGGCCGTAATTGGCTCTACCGACACGAGCCTATAATCATGAGAATAACAGTATCCAGCATGCTTCTTCTGGAATTGAAAACAAGAGAGGGGGTTGTGAGGGGGACCCGGTGGAGAGCCCTAAGTTTCCCGGTGCTACAGCCCTGGGACCGCGCCAGGAAAGCATTATCATGGCCCGATCGGTGGCACTTCAAGGGAAGGTGCATTAGCGCAACTTGGCCAGGTCGTCTCGAGCGAGAAACGGCCTGTCAACGCGTGTCGGAAGGAATTGACGGTGTCCAAGAACCAGGATTCGTTTGCGGGGTCTGCTGACACGGCTGCCAATCAGCCGGTTGCGAACCTGGCCGGCATCCTTGCTAAGTGCGTAATATGATGCCCTGGTTCCTCTTTTGTTTGGAGGAAAGACTTTTAACGAGAATCCACTGGCACATGGGAAGGACATGGGAACTAATGATTAGTCCTCTTGGGTAAAGCCTGGCGGAAGTTAAGAAGAGCCCGTACGCCATTCTGATTTGCTGTACAGCACTCACAGCCATGATCCGACACGCACCGAAGAGAAACAAGTCTAATTTCTGCAAGCTAATCACATTTGCCAGAGACTGCCAAACCTTCTTTAACCCCACTCAATCCTTCCTCAACAGCACAGAGCGGTGGTTGTTATTACGGTAGATGTAGGTAAGATATTCGCTCATCTTGGACATCAAGAAGCATGACATCGATCGTGTGACTCATGCTGTTTTAACCAGATTGACTGTAATGTACATCATCGCTTTCACATTCCCTCTTGTATTGGAATAAATTTTGTATTTCTGTCAACCTTTTCTGACCTCCTTTTTTTTATTATTATTATTATGATTTGGTGGTAGTGATAAATGATTAGTGGATGGAAGGTGGAGACGGTATTTCCTGTTTCGTGACATGGAAATTCACAATACCTGAATGATACAAAGTTGTCGGCCGAAGGATGGAAACAAGATATGTATGACTCCCAAATTAGAAAGAGGAAGAAGTAAAAAAAAATAAAATAAAATAAAATAAAATAAATTTTTAAGAGAAAGGAGAAATAGCCATTCCCATACCTCCTACGCGGCCTGATAAGAATAGCACCAATGCCGGAAGTCGGTGGTCGCAAACGGAAATCAGCCAGGATGAGGTGTGATCTGGATGCAGGTGCTTCAGGGCTGGTGTCAGGGCGTTGGGCAACCACCACTCCTCAGTCGCTAGTTGTTCTCCTGGGCACCACGACGGCCCGCCCCGACTCCCGCCGATCTCATGCATAAAGCGTAGTGTGGCATGCTATCAAAGTCGTAATATCATCGTGGTGACGACAATAATGTCACCTTTCGTACGCATTGCATAATTTAGTCATGTCGAAGGAAAAGTCTGCCGGCTTTCTGTTATCTGACCATGGGCTAAGAGGTCTGATCGTCTAAGACTGGAGCCTCATAACGTTTTAACAACTCCTCCACTTTTCCAACGTCTCCTTTCCGCCCCAAAACTTTTTTTCTTTTCCTTGTTCTTTTCCATTTCCCCGCCTTTCTCCTCTTTGTTCAATCAAATTTGACCCAGCAATCTCTGCTGGAGTGAATCCAGAAACATAAACTTGGGATTCTGTACCTTTGACACTGGTGACGCCACCGATGGCAATCCTTAGGTGTAAATTCTGACTGCTAGAGAGAATCGAGTGTAACCCCAAGGTAACAGTACCCAAGTTGACAACAGTGCAACTTAAGAAGGTGCTGCATGCAGGTAGGTACTCCCATGCGTCCTGCTCCACACAGCCAACACTCACAGTCAGCCTCACTTTGTCATAGCATCGAGATGGAGGATGGAATGATAATGGGCTTCCATCCTGGTTGAGATACCCTGAAAGAAATCTTTCGGTACCGTACGGGAAAAACCAAACTGGTCTACACAAACATAGTATTACGGTGACGGTAAGTTACACCGCATGAAACCACTTCAGAGTACTCCGTACGTCCTCTTCTTTGCGCTCCTCTTTTCATCGTCTATTAATCTCTCTCTGTTGCCACGTTTTATTCTCCTCTGATCCTATCGGCTGCTTGCATTTCCGTCCGTGGGTTTCCGTTGACACCAGAACCCACTCGGTAGAGAATTGTGGGCTTCAAGGTCTGGTATCGCCCTCGGTATCTCCGAAGGACTGCTCCACCGCGACCAACGTCAACTCGCCTTGGCTGGCGATAAGATCGCGTGTGGCTCCAAAGATGACGAAATTAAGCAGAGGGTTAGAGATCGTAATTCATCTTCCGTCCGGAGGCTGGGGGTGAGGCGCCCTTACCAACGTGCATCTCTTCCTGCATATGTATGGACGGGTATATCAAAGTAAGAAGAAGGTACAGAGAGCAGTTGAACTGCCTTGGTTAGTGTTCCCGTTGGCGTCCGAATTGCTGACCAAGCGGAAACGGTTGGCAACGAGTAGTATAGCGCTGGCGGAGAACAGAAAAAGAATCATGCGGCCTGTCACTGATCATCGATCAGCCCGCATACACATTCAGTCACGTGACAGGCACTGGCCTATGAGGGCGAGGAGCCTCCCAGGCTATCTGTACTTTATCTGTCGCTTTTGGCGGGCGTGGCACGCGTGGAAACACTTGGTGACAGGCTAGCGGCGGATAAACAGGACACTAACCTCCCTGGTTTAGTTTGGTGGCTTGGTTAGTAAGGGAAAGGGGGGAGAGAAAAAAAGGAGATACTCCAACCACGCTTGTCTGTGCTCACTTCGGGCACTAGGGTGTGTATAGTAGTATCTGCGTGTGCGCAAGCGCTGTCTTTCTCAAATGACGTGGCGAAACGAGGAGCAAAGCATTGGCAGATAGTCCAGTTGGGCTTACTTGTTCGCCTGGTCACATTTCCAAATTTGGTAGGACTAGTTGGTCTCCCGCTGTGCCGGTTGTACCTTGACTTCCAACGCCTCTAGTGGCAGTTCCTGTTGTCTTGTTCGAGTCATGACCCTAACTAATGCTGTGGATTGACACTATAATGTGATGACCCAACATATGAGCGTGACACGCTGTACGAGTTACTCGGTTGTACATCGACCTCTTCTATCACGCGACAAAAGGTTAGGTTTGGAGGGTGGTGGATGCCTGACTTTGTAGGGATGTCTCATAATCAGTTGACTGCTGCTCCTTCCAGTCGTCGAGATGAAGTGGCGAAAACCAAAAGAAAGGAGGGGAGAGAGAAAAAAAATAGAAAATAAAAAAAAAAAATAACTTAGAATTAAAACTGGAACTCTTGCTCTGTGTAAGCCTTTACCCTAGCTAAGTAATCAGTGCGATTAAGTCGCTCAGTGATCAGCTCTCCCCACAAAGACTGGCGATCCGGAAATTTTGAGCCTGTAAATTAGCCAACTCTAAATAACGGGGCCAGGGCTTCCACTACACAAGCGACGAAAATCGTGGATGATGGAATAGGGCTGTCTGAAAATCTAGCCCATCGAACGCGTTCCAACATAGCTATGGGCCGTTCTCCTATCAACGGTATGCAAGCTAGTGCTAGACATGGATTGGAGCGATATCTCTGGACTTGGCCTTCAGCGAATAGCAGCGTCCCTTACTGCAATATCTTCAAGCAAAAGAACATGGATGTGTCACATTTATTGAATCGTACGTCCGTATTGCGGGCGAAACTTATATGATGCCGGTATGGGATGGAGTATTGCTGTTGGGTGCCAGAGTGATGGCCTAGGTAAAAGCGTGAACCTTGTCCTTGGCTGAGTACGAGTTAGCAAATATTAGCGCCATGCTAGCACTTTGTTAATCATCCTGGCTACTACTGGAGCGTCAAATGTATATTCCAAAGGACTACATCTTTTAACATATTAGCCGTCACCGTTGAATATCTGTCTGGTTGAAACTACTCAAGTCAGAAGTGAATTCTTCTTCTTGGAGTAACATCATCAGGATGATGTATGGTAGACATATCAAGCTGAGTTTGGAAATATATATATGTACAAGTATTGGTTCGAAGGACCAGAGCTATACAGCTTGATTATGTCTTCAAGGCCATACATTCCCTCTCCATTTTGTTATCATGACAAAATATCGGCTCCGGGGTTGTGTCCGATCCTAGTGACCATCCTTAACGATGTAAGGACAAGCATGTTTGGAGCAAAGTGTGAATGAAACCAAGCAAGTTCAAGTAAAATCCAAATCAGTTATGATACATAACTTGACTACATAGTGATACAACAAAGAAAGAAGACTGCTTACGGAACATTCCTTGCTCGTATGATTCCTCAACTCACCAGAAGACCACAAAAGGGGAAGGAAATACCGGCCTCCCAGTTGACAGAGAAGACAATGATCGTCCCTGAACCCAAATAAGGAAATTCGGGGGCCGTGGATGAGCGCGTCTATTGAACGGAAACTTCCGCTAGGATCTTACCGAGTCAAATCACCATTGAACATTGACTCGCACAAAGTTCATGGCTTGCATGGACTCTAGCCAGACGAGGACAGTTGTACAGTATGCATCCTCCTTAGGTAATTCCGTGTCATTTCCTCCAAAGGATTGCAAAATGTCAGCCGAGGGGACAGGTCAGAAAGTAATGGGGCTTGGCTCCGAGGTGACAGAATGGTTTGTAACGAAAACAATACCCACTCCGTCTTACCAGCGCAGAGTGGAACGATGTTTGGGCATTGATGCAGAGATGAAGCCTGTTCCACGGGACGAGGGACGCATGGACGCATGAGGACCATGGACGAATTTGCACGCGTGCAGGAGTGGATATCACAGGATGGGCAGCGCCATGGGGCCAACGGCACGTCCGACGGGCCGGGCTGCGGCACGCGGCCAGCAGGCCAGCAGGCCATTATAATATGCACGTCAGTATTGTGAAGGACTAGCAATTCATGACCCTGTTGAGATGATGAGCAATTGACACGAAAGGCGCCATAATTGGGGGACGAGAAGTAGCGGTAAAGAAAACTCCGAGACTAGGTATGTACATCTCCTTAGCTCAGCTTGGTGAAAGGTATTGTATGAAATCTACAGGAAACCTAACCAAAGAGAAACAATTACCCTTTCCCACAGACAAGTTTAATGACATGAGCTTCCCGAGTCAAAGACTGGCAACAAAGAGCTAACGGCCCATCCTCCAGCCTCCATCAGAAAACGGTTACAAACAAAGGCCAAAAGCCAAAAGTTTTCAAAGCATGTAAACTCACGACCAACGACATGCAAAAGCCATTTTAGGGGGAAAAGAAGAAGGAGAAAAAA
>NW_022476109.1:8916-106465 GCF_009193645.1 Aspergillus pseudonomiae
AAAAAAAAAAAAAAAAGCGGGGGGGAGGCATTGAGAGACAACTAAGAAAAATACCCCACACAGTCTTCAAACATACACCTACATTGTGGCAGACACCATGCTATCATTCATCCCAAGAGGATGCCCGACTTAGTCTGTACTTTCCGACCCGGAACTGACATCCATATCCTCCGGATCGGGCATGACGACGCTGTTGAGGTACGTAACCTATCAAGTGATGACATCTCCTGTCAGTAAAAATATCACATAAGAAGACTCTCCAAGTGACCCCTGCTATCTCCAGCACAACTGGCTAAATGGTGGGTATCATTGTGCCCGAGGCTACACCGCTGAAGTGGCTGGAAAGGCGAAGAGGGGAACGGGGCGAAAAGGCCCGTATTTGATACCGGTGCTAGGATCCAATGGATGCAGATGCGGGCAAGCAAAGAGGGAAAGCCAAACGACGGCTATACGACAAGGGCGTTGGGATGGATTGGCTTACGAAAGGTTCCATGATACCAATAAGGGCCGCAATTTTGTCCTGTGCGTTGGGACTCATAAGCTCTTCGTCGGCTAGAGGCCTGCCGATGGTGAAACTGCGCAAGCGGAGCAGTCGAATGTTTTCGTTGTCCAAGCCGTAGCCCTGGGTAAGGAAAATATTTTGTTAGCATTGTAATTGGACGACATCGGTGACCCGCCGGGTTAAAGCTGATGGTGAACCATGGAAACAGATGAGACGGTGTAGAAAAGTTTTCGAGACCAAAACACGTTGTGGGACGCCAGAGGAATTCCCGTGCTAGGCCGAAGAATAGTAATGACGTTGAACCCAAGGCAAAGCCCCAGGGGCTCGCGTTGGAAAAGGGTGCGACCCGGACGGGTAGACCAGTCGGGATCGCCCGTTCGCGCTTGCTGCGCTTGCATCCATCAACATTGGTCTCTAGACTTGCTACCACGGAAGGCTGTTGACGCCCACAAGGCAACGAATCTTTAGAGAATGGCCACTGAGAGCTAGATCGTCCCGCCGATATGATTTTCTCCCTCAATTTATGATGCTGGAGACACTAGCAGTTTGTTGACGATAATGGAGATCCCACGTCCATGGCGACCCTAGCACTTCGCAGAAGTTGTATCTGGGCACCTCCACCATTAACCCATGTGTCAGGCTGGCGTGTTTAGCTCTATTTATGTTCAGAGACAGGACTTTGATGGAGACCTGTGTCATTTGAGATGAAAACTAACGAGCACCAAACGTCATGTTTAGTGATGAGACGCGACCGACTCCCCTTCGAACCTCAAGAACGGGCGCATCTATCTCACCAACGAAACGATTTGATGCAATTAAACCGGCATAGGTGGGAGAATAAGAACCATAAGGTCACAAGACCCTTTGAGCTGTGGAGCAATGTTTGAGGAACGAAGAGTTGCCTACCTTGGGTTTGGTCTTGAGCGCGCTTTCTTGATTCTGGTTGACAAAAGCCTCAACAGCCTTCTCTTCATCAGGTACCCCATTGAAAATTTCGCGGCGCATTCCTTCCTCTCCTAAGACCGCCTTCAAGCGATGCGAATTCCTGTCGATATCCTCTCGCATAAGCGCAAGTTTGTCCGCCTCTGGATGCCAGAGACCTGAACCTAAGCCCACCCGAGACATGCCATTAGCACATACTTTCCCCGCCAATGATTCGGTTGGATAGAAGATGTCGTGCAACGTCCCATTGCTCTAGGCTTAGAGCATTTGGCCCACAATGAGCCGTGCCCAACGTGGAGACAGATCTAATCATGACATATATGCGACTCCCAGAAGTTGAGGCAAAGGCCCTCTAGACCGTGCAACATCATGTTTGGAGGCAATTGGCTCATAGCCTTTCGAACAAATGGAAACATTTGAAATATTCTTCTGGTATTACTCACCGACAAAGCAGGACTTAGGTTGACAGTGGACATAATAAGCAGCGTAAGGGCCCTTTTTGCCTGTGCGTGACCTATGAGGTTGTTTAATTGACTGTTTTTTTTTTTTTTTTTTTTTTTTTTTTTTTTTTTTGTATTGGTTCTTTTACCTACCAGGCAGCTGAAAAGTTTGTCTGCCCAACCCCGATTGTTAGCCTGGCGATACAATCCAGTACCCGTAAGGGATGGTCACTAGAAGTTGAAAATGCTCAAAGTTCAAACGTACTTTATAAGGAGTAGGGTTCTTGCTGAACCGAATGTCCCTATGTATACGGAATACCTGGACCAACGCAAATACTCGTTAATGCAGCCATCTCTTTTGGAACTGTTTATGCCAATTTAACTGCTAGCACTCACCAGGTCCTTAACAGGCAACTCAGGAATCGTGCTATCCATCTCTGAAATCTTCTCGGTGAGACTTTCAACAAAGCTCTCCCAATCCTTTTTAGAAGCACGGTAGTCCGCATCGTGCGCTATCAAAGGTGATCATAGTCAGCTGTGATTCAGAGCCCTGATTTCCTCATGGTATATTGTTACCTTTGAGCCAAGGCCTCTCATTGTTCTCCGCCAAGTCCACAAGAAAAAGGAAGGTGTTGGGATGCAAGGTATCCTCTTGGTAGGGCACAGCACCTGCCTCCCTTGCTTTGGGCTTCTTGATGAAGACCTCTTTTCCAGGTCCAAGGCCGGTTCTGACACCTTCCTTCCACAACTGCTTATCTTTCAATGCTTCGTTCGTATCACCTTCTAGAACACTGTCCAATTTCTTTCTGGTACCTTCGGTGTCTCCCTTGTTGCTTCCTAGGCTCTTTCGTGGTCTCCCGGGTTTTCTTTTTGGATTTTTTGTCGCCTCATCGGCTGTGGTATATGCATCTGATTCCGCATCCTCCGATGCGGAGTCGTCGTACTTGGAGGGGGAATCCTCCAGCGGGGAGCCATTGTCGGAATCAGTCTCTAAATGATCTGAATGTTCTTCCTGGAAATATTTGCTCTTCTTTGAGGTGGACCTGACGGGCCTTCCAGTGGTGGTAGTGGTGATGTCGGACTTTGGTCTTTTTGGTCCTGTCTTGGAGGCAGTGGGGAGTCTGTCAGACGCGCGCCTTTTTTGTACTGGCGCTGGTGCTGCCGCCGACGCGGGAACGGCCCGAGACGATCGACGAGGCATGGCAAGAGAAAGGTTTTCGGGTTCTTCTTCTCCGTTTGTGAAGAAAACGTAAATTGAAGCTGTTCTTTGTAGACACAATTAGTTATGCAAGAGTGGAGCGAAACAACTTATAGGGGAGATCTGGGAGGTATAGTAATTAATAAGCTCCCGCGGCGGCTTGTAAACTTCTTGACCGAACTATGGGGTCATTAGTGACTGATAGACTTTGAGACGGTTCAAAAGGAACCGGGAATGCGACCAGGAGGTTGGTAACTTCTGGGGCGGTTTTCGCGTGGGAAAGCGGGCAATTCTTTGCCTCCCGCAACTACTAAAGTTAGTGCGGTCGTTAAAACGTCGTCACTCTCGGAATGAAACCATTTCAGGATTTGTCGGGCTAAGAACAAAGTTACTCACTTGTTGTACTGTACGGAGTATATCTTCTGGTACTCTTCTGGTTCTATCGATTTTGTTTTTGTCTAATATTCATTTGACCCACCTGTTTCACCCAAAGATATTAGCCGATAGCCTCGTTCTTTTTCCAGACAGCAGCGCACCTTAACCAACCTGTTTCTATCCCTTGCTCAACAACGACTCCACATGAGGGGGGAATAAACTAAATTAAATCAAGCTAGCCATGATTGAAGTCGAAGCAAGCGCGATACCCGAGGTTTTTGAATCTCGCAAGCGTAAAATTCTTGCAGAACTCTCCGTTCCCGATGCAGAGTACACAGACCTCTCGCCCAAGGGGTCTGTCGATGAGGGTATTCGGGACCTCATCGATGACATTAATGCTCACCCAGGCTTGGTTACTACTAGTAGCTGCGCGGGGCGTATCAGCGTGTTCCTAGAGGGACGGAGGAAGCAAGCGAAGCCGCAGGAGGAGGAGCAAGGGAGACAGTTTGTAGCCTCGGGGGGTAAAGGTGCTGGCAAATGGCTGTATGTGTCTCACGACCCTTTGCAAGGCTATGGGGCACTTTGTGGCAGCAAAAGTCCTGAAAGAAGCGGTCCTCAAGCGAAGTCGTTGCATGCGTTGTTTGGAATGGTTCCTGGAGATGGCAAACCCCCCGGGCTGAACAAACAAGGAAAAGCCCCGCGTCTCGTGCGCTTCCATTTCGAGCCTCTGGTACGTTAGTTCAATCCTGCGTTCTTTGTTTCTTCGAAGGAAGTGCTTCTGTCCACGGTATTGTCTACCTTTAAACAAAGCTTGCATTTCTTTGTATGCTTGGGGCATATGTCTCGTTCTTTTGTTCCCCTTAAGGTCAAAGCTTAGCCTCTATTGTTGCTGAGTTATACCACTCGGTCTGGTGCTGGGATTTGGAAACGGACTAGCTAAAACACCAATTTGCTGCACGCGAGTACTGAGAACGCTTTCCACAGATTCTTCACATTATGACAGCAACGCTACAACATGCTCACCCCGTATTATCTGCCGCTTCGAGCTCTGGTTTCCGCGAAAGCGGGCTACAGAGTTTGCGCTGTTTGGAGGGTGAAGAAGGTCCTAGTCCGATCGTCGCTGTGCGCTCTGCAGGGTTATCCCTGGAGTCAGTGATCGGGTACTGTGAAGATAGTGACGCCGACGATGCGACAGCAACCGACGAGCCAGTCATCCGCAGCTTGGTAACAGAGGAGTATTTGCAGATGTTGGTTGCAATCTCAAATGAAAGGTTCGCAATCAATACAGAACGGAAAACAAGATTCCGGGAGAGTTTGTTGGATTTATACTCTGCGAATCGAGGGCCAAAGACGAACAAGAAGACCAAACCTCCGGGATGGGAGGATGCCCAGACACGACGAGAGAGGATGAGAGCTGAGGGGCTGATGAGAAAGAAACTTCTCCAGGACCAGGCGAAAGACAACGAAGTTCCAGATACGTTGGAAACTACTAAGGAACCGTGACCAGATGGAATCATAGACACAGAAATACCACTAGATTCAACTAATAGCGTTATTCACATCGGACTTCCTTGGCATTATTTCTCTGTCACGAAGGACATTATGAATCGATAAAACTTTAGACGAACGATGGAGAAAATGGCAACGCAACAGAACTTAAGAAAAAGAAAAAGAGATCTTGAACGCTGTCGACATCGAACCCCATATGGTGTAGGTTTTAGGGTCTCATGTCATGGAGATGACCAAGAACTGATTAAAACCCATGGGAACAATGGAAGGAAGAACAAAAGTACAAGCAAAACCATAGTAAAAAAAAAAGGGAAAACAAAGCATAAGAAAGATGTGCTTCCTGCGCAGGCCCAAAACTGTCCAGATATCCTATTCAAGTCGGAGCTAATCAGTTCAAACGTGTCTATCTCTTCAGATGATCCATGACACGATATCGAGTGCAGCACATCTGGAGATAAGGACAATCCAACACCAAACTGAGTGAGTAGGAGCTGAACGCAAAAAACAGTGGACTTTAAAACAAAAGCCATTTGATTCGTAAACAAACCCAAGGAAGTAGTTGGAATATCGTCATAGAATGACAGATGGACCAGATAGCACTATTTGAACTCTGGATCTCAACGTGCAGCCCGAAATCTAAACACCAGAAGGTGTGAGATTACCCGGAGAGGACTTTGTGTTTCGATGGCCAAAATTAAAGCCTTCCCTTGCTGTGCCTGGGGGGAACATGAGAAGCCTCCGGGTCCAAGGGCTTTGATCGCTGTCATTGAATGGACGAGGGGTTTCATCCGCCTCTTCCCGCTCTGGACAATGAGATGGACCAGCCTCAGTCACACGGCGCGATGGAGTGGCGAAGATCTCAAGTCTGGAGGATGTTTGGAGACCTAGGCTTTCTTCAGAGCCAGCAACTGAACCACTGAGAGTGCGTCGAGTGTCATGTCTGGTTGAAGACGAGGGTCCCGCAGCTGCCAGTCTAGCTTTGGCTTCGTTATCCTTTGTCACCCAACCAGTAAGGACAAGATTGCCTAGTATTTGCATTTCAGTACGAACGGCCTTTTCCCAGAGCACTTTTTTGGTGATATTCGAGGGCCACTCAAACCACACACGACCGTACGGAGAGCGAAGATCATTCCTTTCCTGCGGGAAAGTGTTCGTCAGGTGTGGGATTCCATGATCGGGGATCGTTCCCCTGGATATCAAGTTCGCATAATACTGGAAGAATGACACGTAAGCGTCCTTTGTCCAAGAGAAGGGAAGGAGGTTAAATAGTCGGGAGTGGACTCCAATGAAAAAGGACAAAGGGCTTACCAAGATTGTATCCTTGTTAAAGTCGGGCAGCTGCACTAAAGTGTCGAACGGAAACCACTTGCTGATATCTGGAAACCTAGCGATCTCTGGTGCAAGGTTAGAATTCACACACAGAGTATATTTCTGACGTTCGTTGAAGGCCGGACAATTAAATCCTGCATAGAGAAGATCTCGCAGCAGATTTTGGTCCAGGCCCATGGTTTGAGTTCTGTCAATACGGGATGCAAGAGATATCAAGTGCCGCTTCGTCAGGTCAAACAGTTGATTGCGATCATCGACCGTGTACAACATTGTGGCGTACCATGGAAACTATATGCAAGGTGAGATACACATTCTCCGTTTGTTTGGTCAATGGGTGATGATATAATACCTTGTAAAGCGTACTGATCGTCGACTCATAGGTGCGCTGAGGGCACTTAACACTGAAAGGCGACTAGAGGGCGCTCAAAATGTTAGTCCTCTCCAGAAGATGGGCGTGAGCAGCTCACTTACACGGTGAGGGATTTCAGCATGACGAATAGCTCCCACGATCTCTTCACTAGTAATAAAACCAGAAAAGCCCGTGGAGTACGGATCGGTGTTTGGAAGTTCCCTGGGCATACCATCTTCCCAGGCGATGCATTTGGCCCTTGGAAAGAGATCTTTCAAGAGCGCATCTTGGTTACTGTACTCCACGTCCACACGGCGAAGACCAAGACGGGGTGCTCGGCCAGTCTCATAGATGCTGTTGATTCGGTCAACTGTTCTCTGGGCTGCTTCCTGAGTTTCAGTTTCAACAAAACAGTCCATAGTTTTTGCGGTCGAGCGCTCCATGATAATATGGATCGGGCATCCTTTGATAAGGCGCGCTGGGCGTCCTACAAACTGCGCGATCTCATTTTTGGTAACTGAATAAGGAATCTTCACATTTATCAGTAGCATCCTTCATAGGAAGCTAAGCTCACTTACATTTGATATCTTGATAACGCCCCAGCGAGGTGCCTGACGAGTATGCACAAAACTGCCAATAGGCATCTCCTCCCTCATAGCAACTGTGCTAAACGGTTTGTTCAGGTCTGGGATCTGCTCAAAGTACCCTGCTTGCCCCTGGGCTCCGGCTCTCATAGACTGAGGAGCCATGGTGCCTTCAGTGGGGTAGAATGCAGGAGAGAGAAGCCCTGGAGGACCATAATGGAGCGGATGCTGGGGCACTGGAGCGGGGAGTGGGCTATGCACAGCTCGTAGCTGGCTAAAAGGGTGAGGGTTCCGAGGGGTTGGAGTTGGGGTTTGTGCAGGGTCATAGGGATAATATCCACGTGCAGCTTCTCCCATAGAAGGAAGATGGGCGTATAAGCCTCCTAGACTCGGGAACTGCTCCTGTTGATTAGGCGTTCCAGAAGGACCCGGCTCTGGTGTCTGGAAAGGCTGCGCTATGGTGCCTGCACGACCTCGATATGTACCATGATGTGGGCCAGGAGAGTTGTGTCCCGTGAAGGGGTCAACTGGGCGCCTGGTAGCCATCAGGAAAGCAGTTGGAAGAAGAGTAGGATGGTATGAAGTGATGAGAAAGATGATTATGATCTGTGTTAGGAGTGAAAAGCGTGGGGATCTCAACTATGACAGTGCCGAGAGCCTTGGTTGGAAGTGCACGGCAACATGCAGAATTCACTTGTGTTTCATTTGTATTTTTATCTCAGTTATTGACGACTAATCGATTAGTCGATTAGTCGTGATGAGGGGTGATGGAAAATGAGATGGGCCATGCATTGGTTCTATATAAACTATTAGTATGTTCTAACTAAAGCAAGCAGGAAAGGAGGAGTAGAAAGAGAACCAGGATAACATAGAAGAAGGTAAGATATGTGAACATTACATGTCTACTCTCACAAACATATAGGCTATAGAAACACGCTTGAACCAGAAAGTAAAATAGATAACAAGCTATACAATGGTAAAGGCATGATATAGCAAACAACCAAACAATGCAGCTATACAATTGTAGTTAGGGTGAATAGAGACTGTTACTACTTTACCAGAGTGCCGCTTTAAATACTGCTATACTCCTCAACTTAGATAAATACATATAGCAAGATAAATAAATGGTTCTAGTATGTCTACAAAAAACGTGCGCTTAGAGTATAAGGGAACTGAGTAAGTATCTACCCATGTGACTAAGATAGGAGGGTGGCTGCTTGCACAGTCTATATTGATTAGTAACAAAGCATATCGAGACTATAGATATAATATCCAGAATGATAGGATAAGTTGTAACTATTTACAATAAATATGTGTTTTTGCACTCACCAGAATGGCGCACCTTCGTCCTCCCCCAATCGCACTCCACATCACAGGCCACAGAGCCACAGAACTACAGAACTGGAAGATAGAATCATCGTTTTAATAGACGAGATGCAGATTGTCAGTGCCATACCTACTCTCACGGCTCTCATGTCAGGAGTCCAAGCTGCCGATATGATCATGAGATGGCACGGATGCGGTGATAAATACCAGAAAACGGAGACAAGTGGAGATGGCTGCACCAATGTGAGCGGCTTCAAAACCGAGAACCTATGCAGCGTGGAAGTGCCGCCGCCGGGGACAGAACGTTGCGAGTTGTACACCGCTGACCGTGGCAACCCGTTTGGCAGCACGTACTATTGCAATGCTGGACAAAGGTGCGACACTGCATCCTGGGATGTCATTGACTCTTATAGCTGTTATACCTAGATGAATGAGAGGGTAAGTGTCTGTAGGCTCTCTCGATGTATGCTATGAGCTAATTGATACATTAGGACACTATCTGGACTGCAAGCGTCAAGTCTCGGAGATGAGCGATGAATGACCCAGGGGCGTTGTTGTTGGGAACATTTGTTTTCATGAGTAAGACCAAGGTTATCGAGGTTATTTATGTCAACCTTTATACCGGTATCCTTTTAGTGGTTAGCAATGACTATGCGTGCTGAATCACTTCGCTACGGCGGGTGTATGGCTGAGTCCCCGTCAACCACAAAGCAATAAGGTAGAACTGCTTGGGACTTGTATTTTGGTGAGCAATATATAGAGTAGTGAGACATCAGCCTATTATACTGCGTAGGCAAAGCTCGCCCCACGATATGATATTCCCCATGACACCAAAACCCACCGAATCCATGCCCATAGCATACAACTTTTCCTATTCTTGCTTTTCTGCTATGCCTCATACACGGTTCATCACTATCAGCGATCATCTATGCGATGGTCGTTACCACCACCTCCACTTGGAAGGGGGTAAGCTACAGACTATAGGACAAACTTAGATAGTATATCTTTTCATGATTTCCGATTCTCTGGGTAATCTTTTGTAGACTTCCAACCTATTCTTTCTTTGTTATTAGTCGCTCACAGCAGGTGCGACTAAGAAAACAGTGCCAGTGAAAGCATAAGTTTTACCTTAGATTAGTTGAGCGAATAGTATGGAAATTTACCACTCGAAATCTTGATTATGTTCATAAAGGCAGGACAAAAAAATATGTGCCTCCACGCGGGATTGAACCACGGACCTCTTGATATCAAGGTACAACTTTTGAATGTTAGTTTAATGAATTTATATCAAGAATTGAAAGAGATCACATACGTCAAGCGCTCTACCACTGAGCTATAGAGGCGAATTTCCGGAGGGAGGCGACTATTTACGACCTACCTAGTAGGGGGTTCTATGGCTGAAGAAACTATGGACAAAAGTGCAGGTACAGTGTTTAAACCATGTCGATTTTTCCTTTTCTGTCGATACAATGCAGGATGTATACTTTTTCAAATTTACAATAAGTCATTGCCACAGTATAATTTAAGGTTAATGGAATGGTACATCAGTGGTAGAGCCAAAAATTTCGATAAAGCTTAACTAGTGACAGTGGTTCTACCATCAACAGTTGTAGTTGTGTTTACCACTGTGACACAGCCTCCACTATTGCTTCAGCCGAGGTTCGACTGCGTACCAATTTGTACGCTTGTTAAAGAAGCAAAAAGAATGCCTCCACGCGGGATTGAACCGCGGACCTCTTGATATCATCAAGCTACAAGTCAAGCGCTCTACCACTGAGCTATAAAGGCGAATTTATAAGGGACGGTGGCCCTTCACCGCCTACAGTGGGATGCAATTGAGATTTGGAAAATCCCCCACGAGGGGTGTCATACCGCCTACCAGATTTACCATAGTAGGCGGGACAGGCGCCCGTGTGGTTCAATAGAATTACTCCGGAGTGTATATTATTTTACATACAACCCATTCAGCTCTGTTATGGGTATTACCGTGGTTCAATATGGAAAAGGTTGTCCTTGAATCGATAGAGGTGCGGGCCAGATAAGCGACCTTCACCGATAAGCGACAGAATGCCGAAGTACAATTGATTGCCAACCTTAACAAGCTCTATACAATATGCCTAAACGCAGAGACTGTATGGAGTTGACCTCAGATGAGAGCATTTATATGGTTGGTTCTATTAATTGGGAGCGTATACTTCATCGAGAGTCCGATTAAGATCTATTTATTATATCTTGTACCAAAAATGGAGCGTGTTTAAGACGATAATAAAACCGCGACGGCCAGGGGCCTTGAGGATAAAAGCAACTTGAGATGAGAAAAAAACGATGCCTCCACGCGGGATTGAACCGCGGACCTCTTGATATCATCAAGCTACAAGTCAAGCGCTCTACCACTGAGCTATAAAGGCGTATTAGCATATGTCTTGCTTCTAATTCAACCTGTACCACAATAGTTAACCTTACCCTCATTTCTTCTACGAAGAAACATCCGATCATCTTCCAAGTACTTGTTGATTGCACAATAGCTACTAGTAAAAATCCAATAATGTAGATATATTCAAGTCCTACAGTTTTTACCCATTGAGGTGCTACCAGAAAGCTATAATATGCACTCACATTAGTTATGGCATCTATATTGACTCAACCTTTCGTGCACTGCTACAGGACAACACTCTGTATTATCTTGGTCTCGTGAAAGATGATCAATTATACCACCCTGAACACCGAGGCATCACTTTGGCGCAATTGATTATATCATGCATCCTTTTTTACACTTTATCAAGAAGCTAAGCAGCCATGGTATATAAAACATAGTGGTTTCAAATGCTTGTTACTAGTCTGGTTGTACTTTGCGTATACCGAAATCTACTGTCAAGAGCAAGTCGTGAGAAAGCTCACCATACATTTAAACTCCAAATGACTTCAAGATCTAGGGAAGGGAACGAATCATTGAGCGAAGCAGAGTAGCCCCCATCACCAGCCCAGATCGCCTGTACAATACTCGCTATTGGATAAAAAGTGGAGGTCATGGATATCTCACGAACCATCAAATGAACATTATGAGTAAGAATTCAGTCAAACTATGGGTTATTGGTTAATTTGATAGTCTTCAGAGTACCGGGGGGTCATTAGATGGGGTCTTACAGGTGTCAAGAAAGACTCAGCGACGAATCGCGCACGGGCATTCAACTGCGTATTGTCAATACTACTATTATACGCGGGCATGTCGTGGATAAGAGGGCACATACGAAAAGCTTCATTTCGGAAATTTCTTTATCGACTTCCTCCATAAATTGGATGATGAAGTCGACTAACTTGTGCTTGAGCATCTCCTCTACATTTCGGTTCGTTATTAGAAATGAGATATCGTAACCCTATTGACTTATTAGCATACTGTATCCATGGACGTGGTAAGTACGCTCAGATGATTCACCTTTACTGGCTTCCGGCGTAAGATGAAGAAAGATTCGGCTCGCTGCGTCAAAAACCGGGTGAACTTGTGGACCAAAACTGTATATAATTGTTAGTATCTGACACTATGCATGACCTGATCGTTATAACGATGTCGGAGAGAAGCAGGCATCCGGATGGAGAGTAATACTGTGTTCGATTTCGTCCGCTTGTTTGATCCGAATGCTGACACGGACACTGTTCACACTAGGTTCGATGAGGACTTTCTCATTTTCATTGCGAGAGACGGTAAGCGGGTTAAGAAGGAGTTCAGGAGAGCTCTGGGCCTCGATTTCTGGTACATTATGTCTCTCGGACGTCTGGGAAGCGAAGTTCGAAACCGCAAGCGCGGAGGTGAGAGAGGCTCGGACGCATTGAAGATATGGACGCAATGATTGAGACTTCAATTGTTAGCGATCAATTGTTAGCTTCGGATTGACCTAGCTCACCATCTTGGAAGTGTGACGTATACTGGGGTCTCCGTTGTTACTCCGCTGGTGAGCCCATCAACAACTTGTTTTGCGTAAGTGAAGTCAGACAAAAGACCCACAGGTCACAAATTCGAAGGCTCAATGATTTATGTCTATATCCAGGCCCAGGAAGCAAGCATAGGAATAGATGTAGGTGTCAAGTGCCACCTTCAGGAGCCACAGACGGCGGTCCCGCTAAGGCCGCGATGTTGCGTTTGCCTTGTTTGCACTCCATGCCCCACGCCTCCCCGAAGCGTAACGGGTGACGATGCTCTTGTTTATGCGTCACTTTCATCAAGCAGAAGTCAAGAAGTGGCTTTCTGAGGTTTCTCTCAAAAATCAAGACAAAATGGCATCCATACCAGGTATTTGATTCTACTTTTCTGTATGCATTTTCTCATAATTTCGAAAATTTCTAACATAGATCACAGTTATCGTGAAGCACCAGGGCAAACGTCATGAGGTCGAGCTTGATCTATCCTCGAACGGTGAAACGCTTAAGTACCAATTATATTCCCTCACCGGCGTGGAACCCGAACGACAGAAAATTTTGGTCAAAGGAGGACAACTCAAGGATGAAACTCCATTGTCCTCGCTCAACGCCAAACCGGGCCAGACATTCATGATGATGGGCACGCCATCTGGAGGCCAAGGCTCCGGGGATTTGGGCCGCCCGAAAGAAGCAGTGAAGTTCCTGGAGGATATGACGGAGGCTGAGGCTGCAAAAGCAGAGGGAGCTACCCCAGCTGGTCTTCAGAACCTTGGTAATACTTGCTACCTCAACTCTACGCTGCAGACATTGAGAAGTGTTCCCGAGCTCCAACAGGAGCTTCTGAAATATCGCCCTTCGGCAGGTGCTGGTGGATCATCGAACCTCTCGGATCTCAGCAGTTTTGGTCTTGGTGGTCTCGGCGCCTCAATGGACCTGACTGCTTCTTTGCGGGATCTATTCAAGCAAATGTCTGAAACGCAGGAGGGATTTCCGCCTCTTATGTTCCTGAATGCTTTGAGAAATGTGTTCCCTCAGTTCGCTCAGAGAGATCGAAACGGTCATGGTTATGCCCAGCAAGATGCTGAAGAGGCATGGTCTCAAATCGTAACCCAACTGCGGAACAAGCTACTAATCAAGGAGGGCGAGGGCGAATCCAGCAATGAAGTATCTTTTGTGGATAAATACCTTGCTGGAAGGTTTGAGTCTGTGACGGAATGCGATGAGCCGGGAGCGAAAGAGGCTGGCGAGCAAGCCACGCCAAGCTCAGACGTCTTCTACAAGCTTGATTGTCACATCGGTAAAGAAACAAACCATTTGCATGATGGCATAAAAGCCGGTCTTGAAGAGAAGATTGAAAAACATTCCCCTACTCTAGACCGTGATGCTATTTACACAAAACGTTCACGCATTGCTCGATTGCCCAAATACTTGACTGTGCACTTCGTTCGTTTCTTTTGGAAGCGCGAAACCCAGAAGAAGGCCAAGATCATGCGTAAAGTTACATTCCCTGCCGAGCTTGATGCGGTAGACTTCTGCACAGATGAGCTCAAGAAGGAACTTATTCCTATTCGTGACAAAGTACGGGAGATCCGAAAGGAAGAACTTGATGTTGAGCGTGCTCGCAAGCGTCAGAAGCTTGCCCATCAGCGGGATGAAGATAAATCTACCGAAGTGGAATCTGAGTCTCTAGAGCCAATGCAGAAGAAGAAAGCCGCCGAAGAACGGAAAGATGCATCAAAGGCTACCGATAAGGATGATGATTCCGCAATGGCTGACGTCTTCAAGTCCGATGCAGAATACGAAGCTGAGAAGGCGGCTTCTATCCTTGCAGCAAAGAAGGAGCTTGCCGAAATTATCGACCCTAAGCTTCGCTCCGACGAGGGTACCAACAAGTCAGGCCTTTATGAGCTACGGGGAGTAATCACACATCAAGGCGCCAGCGCTGACAGTGGCCACTACACTGCATATGTCAAGAAACAAGCCCATGGAAACAAGGAAGAGGATGGAAAGTGGTGGTGGTTCAACGATGAGAAAGTGACTGAAGTGGAGGCGGAGAAGATTGAGACTCTTTCTGGTGGCGGTATGTCATCTATGGAAAAATAATAACATAGGTCTTTTGCTGACAATTTTATAGGCGAGTCTCATTCTGCATTGATCCTCCTGTACCGCGCGATTGACCTGCCCACTGCGGAGTAAGGATACTCGCAGTAACGGCCTTGGTTTCATGAAATAACAGGTTGAATGATGATAATAACATTATGTGCACATGTTTAACACGAGTGACGTCTGCATCAGTGGTGAAAACAGCTTGGCTTTTCTTCGTGTTGTATCCTTGTCGTGGCACCCAGCTTGATCCTGTTCGTTTGATGCTGCCAAGGGAAGTTTTCTGAGCCAGGGAAGCCTTCAGGCGAGCTAAGTTGGATAGACTCAACGGTTAGAATAAAGAAAATATCAGGAGCCAGCTGCTCAAGAGCAATCAAGAATTGTATTCTCATAATATATCACGTGATCTAACGCTAGATGCCTCGGCATATATACCAATTAGTTCTTAGCTAATTCAACTTTCTTGACCACCCGCAAAACTGCGATGTGAGCACCATGTTTGGCACCCGTAGAGCCCTACAATCCCGGTTACGCAGCCTAGGAACTCAGTCTCAGCTGTCATTGCGATTCGATCCCCAGATCTCAAGAAGCAACAGCACTATAACCCATCAACCTGCACCTGAAAGATCCAAGTGGCCGCGACGATTGATCTATGCCGGAATCTTTGGTGGCCTCGGCGTCACGGCAGGGAAATGGATGGACAATAAGGTTTCTGCGCCGGTAGAACCCGCAACGCCAGAGGATGTCCTAAAACTGGAGGAGATTCGTCGAGTATACGAAAATGGGCTGCCTATTGTGCAGGAGCTCCGAAACAATCCGGACTACGTGGAAGCGGACGTGTATGGGAATTATTCCGAGGAGGACAAGAAGCAGAGGTTTACATCTGGTCCATTGAGAGGGAGTCGGGGATTAGCGCTACAGGTTCGTCTCTTCACTAGGCTCCTACTGTGCAACATGCTGTGAACCTGCCACCATAAAGAGAGTTTAGGGCAGTGTAACTGTCGTACAGAGCTTCTCCTACTTGCATTGGATCAGTCGAATCTTAGCCAAAACTTTTAGCTGATTCATCATACAGAAAGTCTTCTGGAACGACAAAGAGCGGAAGGCCATTAGCGTTGTCTATCTCGGGAATGGCCTGGAAGGATGGCCAACTGTTGTCCACGGCGGAGCTCTTGCCACTGTCATTGATGAGAATCTAGGCCGTGTCGCAATCCGCAATTTCCCAGAGCGTACAGGAGTTACGGCAAACCTTGAGATTAAATACCGCGCTCCGGTATATTCGGGCAACTTCTATACCTTCCACTCGACAATTGATCGAGTACAAACCACAGATCGTAAAGCCTACGTGACGGGAGAAGTACGCGACCCGGTTGGAAGGCTTTGTGTTCAAGCATCTGCTCTCTTCGTTGTTCCTAAGAAGTATAAACTTGAGGAGATTGGGGAGCAGTACTGAGATGCAAGAGTCCCGCTATTCCTATCTGTCAACGGATCTTCACCTCCAAGTTGACTCGATGCTTTAGATAGGACTGCCTTACATATACCTTATTCTTGAGGCAACAATTGGATTCTGGAGCCAAGTATAGGGGGATTAGACAATACGGTAGGGCTTTGCCCAGACGTGACGAACCTGTTTGAGTGACTTTCCCAGTTCACAGGCAACGTCATTTAATTCCACAACGCGCGGCATTCTTTGTCTGTTTGTATATATATAGCAATTTTGAAGAGAGGGAGGTTCACAAGACTATAAAGACTCTCCCATAGAGTGAATTCACTATTACGTGACTGTGGTTTGGGACGTCTAGTTTATGTACTCCTTTGACAAGATTCACAGGCGCCTTTGAGGCAAAAGCTTTAAAAAAAAGAAAAGAAAAGAAAAGAAAAAACAGAGAGTCAGGCAGTTAGAAATTAACGAGGAGAAAAATTAAAATGAAAAAAATGAAGGCCCGAACCCGGGATCGAACCGGGGACCTCGCGCAGTCAATGCTTTGGGTTAACCCCTGGAGATATTGTTAGTAAATTGAAAGGGATGAATTGGATGATAATAGAGAGACATACTAAGCGCGAATCATACCACTAGACCATCCGGGCAGTTGATGTTCTTATTCTCAAACTTGGCTTACATGAGGGATGGTCTGAAACGTGTGTTGTCTTAATCTGACTCAAGCTACTTACTATGTATTGTCTAGACCATCGACCATGACGCCTTCTCCACGTTTCCCCCGCATTTTCCCCGGAATTTCCCTTTGACGTGGTTCGGCAATGGCGCACTGACAAGTTCAGAAACTTGCAAAACGCCTCGGCTGCGTCTCGGTTTGGAAATATCACCGAGTTCTAGGCTCGTTTCTATAAAGCTCCGATTGGTGTGTCTCTTCAGTCGCCACCACTTTCGATTAGTATCATCATTCCCATGGGGTCGCAATCCTTAAGGATTGTTGATCTATACTTATTACGGAAGGCAAACCCGTCCCCAGATTTCAGTGGATATATCATGCAGGCCTGCGCTTGGGGAAAGCTTGGTATAGTTGACCCTACTTCTACATTTGCTCGACTTCTTATGATTGCCTTATGTGCCTGCTGCAAAATTGTGTGGATTGAACTTCTAACTCAAACATTTCTCTGTTCCTTCCTGTTAGAACAGGAAAGCAGCAGCAGTCATGGAGGTCGCCAATAACTTCACTCAATCGCAAGTAGACGAAAAGACTGTTGGACTCACGGACAATACCCATGACAAACAGGGCTATAGTCATCAAGAAGATGTAGGATCTGGTGGCTATGCGGATGAGTCGGGTGAGTCGGGTGAGCATGGGTCTGAGTCTCCTGTAAGCTTTATCACAATATTTCTATAAACGTTCCACAAATCAAGAATGTTGGAAAAAGTGACTGTTCTTCTTGAATGCCAGATGACTTTCCGCCGCTTTATGGGCTTTACGGCCATGGCCTTCTTATGGACTGGAAGTCAGATTCCTGTCTATCTGTTTGGTGAGTTTGGATCGAAACCATGCTTCACATCCTTTATACTAATCGATGAGCAGGAGGAATTCCGCCCTATATCTATGGAGATATAGGTGGATCAGATCGATGGGTTTGGTTTGTGTGTGCCCATGTCTTCCCATATTCTATGAAACAGTTGAGCTTACAATTCTCTGATGTTTTGCAGGTCCTAGCTAACCTCCTCGCCCTTGCCGGTGTCTGTCCATTTGTTGGATCCCTTTCCGATCTGATAGGCCGTCGCTATGTTGCCCTAATTGGAGTCTCGCTCATTTGTATCGGGATGATTGTGAGCAGCACAGCGCACACGATGAATACATTCATTGGTAAGCCTCTAGCTTCCTAGCATGGCCCTTTTCTGGTTAACCACTACTACTAGGTGGAATGGCCATTGCAGGTGCAGGTGCGGGCGTCAACGAGTTGACCGCATTGGCTGCAACGTCTGAAATGGCGCCTACCAGACAGCGAGGCACGTATGTCGCCGTTTTGATCTTCACTATAGTGCCGTTCTGCCCATCTGTATTATGGGCTCAGCTTATAGCAGCCCATAGCGGTTGGCGATACGTTGGGGCATTCTGTGGTGCCTGGAATGGTTTCGGGTTGTTGATCACGGCATTATTTTATTATCCGCCACCAAGAATTAATTCGGAGGGATTGTCTCCTAAAGAGGTTATATCTCGGGTTGACTATGTCGGTGGCTTCCTCAGCATTGTAGGACTAATCCTGTTCATGGCTGGGATGCAATGGGGCGGTTATCAGGTATCACGATCTTACATCACATCAATACTTTAACTCTTTTTGAACCCCGAGGCTAACCAGTGCTACAGTACCCCTGGTCATCGGCGCATGTCCTCGCACCACTTATCCTCGGACTCGCTTTCCTAGTTATTTTCGGAATTTGGGAAGTCTACGGCGCAAAGTACCCTATCTTCCCCAGTCGCTTAAAGCAAGAACCTCGTATCCTGGGTCTAACCCTAGTTATCACCTTCATCTCCGGTGCAAACTTTTTCTCTGTGATCATGTTCTGGCCCACCCAGTCATTCAACGTATACGGACATGACCCAGTTGAAGTCGGTGTCAGAAGCTTACCCGTCGGATTCGGCATCATGGGCGGTGCCTGCATCACATTGTGGCTACTGAGTCTCCTAAAAGGCCACAATAAAGAATTATTGATCATCAGCAGTGTCCTCATGACCGCTGGTTTGTACATCACCAACACTACCATTCTACAGTATAAGACCTAACTAACAGTCTTAGGTTGCGGCGCAATCGCAATTGCCCGTCCCGACAACCTGCACCAACTATGGGGCCTCCTCACCCTCGCCGGTATAGGTATCGGCGGAATCGTAGTTCCAGCCTCCATCATGACAACCATCATCTGTCCAGATGTGAGCATTTCGTCCCTGCAATTCAAGCAGAATAAATCAGAAGAGAAAAGCCTAACACCTCCCCATAGGACCTAATTGCGACTATCTCCGCCCTAACCCTCTCCATCCGCGTAGTCGGCGGCAGCATCGGCTACACGATCTACTACAACGTCTTCATATCCAAATTCGTCCCAAATGCCGAACACTACATCGGCGGTGTCATGCTCACACAGCTCAACATCACGAATACTACCTACATCGCCGAAGCAATCGAGCTCACTGGTGCCTCGCTACTAGATGAACTGCGGAATATTCCTGGAATCGCAGGAAATGAAACCGCGTATCAGGCTGTTGTGGCGGCAGGCCAGCTGGCCTATTCGGAGAGCTATAAGTGGGTATATTATGCTAGTATTGCGTTTGGTGGCGTTTCGATTTTGGCGTCGTGTTTCTTGGGAAATATTGGGGATTACATGGATGATCATGTGGCTGTGGTCATTTAGTGGGATAGGGGCGGATGATATGATTTTATTTATGACTTTACATTCTGGAAGCAATGAATAGTCATATCTAGGATTATACAGAAATAGGTTGGGTGATTGTACGATGGATATGAGTGGTGACTTAATCAGGTTCAGACAAGAGCAGCGTTTGTATGAGACAAGAGGTATCAAGATGCCAATCGGGCTAAAGAACAGATATATAAATGTGAATAAACACAACATAGGGGTATAGGTAATTCGCTCCCAAAAAGCTCAAACGCTCAAACCATACAAATTACTGCCATGTACTTTCCACTTGATTCATGGCAGTTCGTTTCGGTACAAATCCAGAAATAGATGACTTGGATTTTCGTCTATCCTCTTTGGGGCGTAACCCCCTACTCAATCCACCCCCCAGGCCCCGAGCAAGGGAGGCAAATGGTGATGTATGCCATTGATCGAGATCATCTTCGTGCTGGCCAACGTTGGTTATAATATCTGGTTGTTTCCGCGATAGGGTCAAAGGACTAGTCTCGCCATCTGGTGTCGGCGAGGATGGGCTCCACGGCCTCGGAATGTCTGTAACGATGTGCTCCGAGCATTTGCAGCCACATCCAGTGGGACAGTACTGGTATTCCTGGTCACTGTCGTGCATGCCTATAGCGCAATTGGCCGTGCCATCTTGTAGCTCAGGTGATAACCCAGAGAACCAGCCCTGATGGCAGTCAAAGCAACTGACGTGGCCGCAATTGAGACAAGGCGTGAGCATTCCGTCAACCACTTCCCCGCATATAACGCAAGGGAGTTTGAGGGGGAGAGGTTGTTTCAGATTGCAACCTGGGCAGATCGTGGGTTTAGAATCTCCCTTTATCTGGGTTTTGGCTGCCATCTCCGTCACGGGTTCATTAGTGAATATTGACATTTGCAGGGGGCGGCCACACCGAATGCAGTGTCGTTGAATTTCCAGTCCTTGGTTACCTGATTCCAGGGTCGAATTCACCGAACCTCTATGTCTGAGGGTCGGAAGTGAAAGCGATGACCTCGGACTGCTGTAACCCCATTGACGGAAGTCCGTATCGCTAGAGTGGTTGTTGGCTCCCCCAACTTTCAAGACTTCACTGCGCTGTATAGGTAGGCCCCAGATTGATAGCAAATGGGCGTATGCCTCTCGGTACGACCGATACAATCCGTCCTTCTTGCTTTCAATGAATGTATTTTGTGTGACGCCGTCACCCTCAAAAGCGTTGCGGTTTTTCAACGTCACCCGTGGCTTCGCTCGTGACCTCGATGCTTGTGCCTTTTCCGGTCTTTCACTCTCGGTATCAGAATGTGTCTGAGAGGTAGGAGCAGTGGATGTGGTGAGGTAGTCAGGAACTGCTGACACAGGTTTGGATGTTAAAGTACTCGTAGGCCATACCCCCCCGGTCGTGTTCGGGCTGCCGCTGGGGCTTTGCTTTTTTCGGGACAACGCACTGGCTGGTGGTGAGGCTGATGAGGGGCCAAAAGTGAAAGATCGGGAAAGGGAAGAAGCAAGAACAGAACCAAGGCCTGATGCACTACGCGGCTGAGATTGTTGGTCAGGTGAGGCAGCTATGGAGGCAGTATGGCTCATAGCCTTCCTCTCTGTTGTAAATCCTGCAGTACGCGATGCTAAAGGAGGAGTTGTGCCTGTGGAATAGGGAGGAGTCGAGTCAGGACGCCAAATTTCAGAAGACGATCGTCCAGAGCTCTGAGTGATGGGTGTAGCATGGCTGTCTTTCGGCGTAGATCCCAGTGGAGTTGTGGTGTGAAATTTACTATGCGAGGCTGCATGGGTAGCGTAATTACTTAACGATAAGGACTGGTCGTCTACCTTCTTTGATACTGGTTTGCTGGGACGGTACTCCTCGCTCGGCGAGTACTTCTCATGATCTGATTCATGCAGAACACAACTGAGCATTGCAACCATCTGTACGTCACCGACCCGTTCAAAATGTTCGAAGAGGGCAGGAACAAGCCATTGTCCACCGAAGGGATGGTCTCCCCATTGTATCAGACTATTGGCAGCATCTTTTGGATGCTGATCTTGATTTCCCAGATCATAACTCAGATCCACGGCACTGTCTTTTCTCTGCATATGCCGGGGTCTCTCACCCGTGCCCAGGCCAGATGTCGGGGCAGACTTTTTATTATTGTGCAAGACCAGTTTGACGAGGCCCCATATCCGAGCTAGCTCATAGAAGCCATGATCGAGAGCAACCGCAGCATTGTGAGCACATACATCGGTACCTTTACCACAGATGCGGTATTTGTTTGCCAGTTCGCGTTTTGCTGGCAGCAAGTCTGTAAAGTCATGAATAGATACAATGTTCTGTGGGTTTTCAGACACTTTAGATGTCATCATACCAACAGTTGACCTCTGAGAATTGTCTGTGGACCGCGGCTTATAGAGTCCAAGACTGCCAGCACTGCGCCATGTTTGCGGTGTTGGAAATCGGTGTTGCAAGGTCGATAGGATACCAGAAGATCCAGAAGAGCTGGAGGTCTCCGCGTCCGAGTCATCAGAGTAATCGGATGTACCATCATCGGTGCTGGCCATCGTACCCGAAGCCCGTGGCCCGGGCGAACTAGTTTGCAGACGGCCGAATCCCTCAAAAACTTTGTCTGCCCTCGAAAGCCTCGTCATTTCCTTGAAACCTAGGTTCTCCAACAGAGACGCCGACTTGTCCTTTTTAGTAGGGAAAAAGCAGACTAAGCGACCATCATTGGCCCAAAGAGCACCACATGCCTTAGCCACAGGTACCATTACATTGGCATTGACTGGTCGTAGCAGCTCAGAACTCATCCCCAGCTCTTGACTCTGAGACAATCCTACTTCATCTTCGTCGCTTGACTCTCCCGTCTCTAACTGGCCACTCATGGGCGATTTGACGGTCTCGGTTGTTTCGCCCAAAATCCAGGCTATGCTTTCTTCCAGACTGGTTTCACCTAACAAATAGCGAACAACACCTTCAAGGCAGCCTCGTTTATGAGAGAGGAAAGTTTCTGCAATGGTACGCAATTCCGCAACAAGCTTGTCGGCAAGTTCATCTGTGACAGCCGATGTCTTCTGCACACTGAACGTTGGCATTGCAGTTCTTGGGTAGTCGGCAGGGAACTTTATGTCCACTTTCAAGAAAAGCGAGTCACCTTCCGTCCCCCAAGGTCCATGCAAAGATATAGTTGCCTTCCGCTGTCTAACGTCCACGGAGTCAAAATCGACCTTAGTGAACTTCTCTCCCACATGCGTAATTTCGTCACCTAGAGTTTCGACATCCCAACCCGATATTTTCACGCCTCGCATCCAGGATATGGGATTCGTATCGGTCCGGAGATTACTTCTGCCTTGCATACCGATTCTGGAATCCGTGTTACCGCCCTGAGTCCACGGCCGAGCGTATGGCACTGATATGGTGTTCAATCCCAAGGCACGGGATGAGCTGGAGACAGACTCCTGGAATGCGGATAGAGAATCTGTATCATCATGACCTCGACTGCCATCTTCATCACGGAAGCTCTTGTAGACGGCGCCATTGCGGGTGATGTTTATGTTGGATATAAATGACTTTCCCTTTTCGTAGCCGACGCCACGCATGACATCTGGATCAGCTCTATGCAGACGAAGTTCCCTGTCAGTACCCCACGATACTAGCTGGAAATCCCTGTGGTCAGTTCCATCGATCACGCCTCCGCGCGCTCTCCAAAGGAATTCCTTAACCTGACCCTTATGCCCTGGGAAACTGTGCACTAGAGGAAGGTCTTTATCGGGATCTTCACCTTCCCCAACTCGGCGACTATATAGATGAAGATCGCTATTGCCTCTCTGCGGCATTGCTAAAACACCCCATCCAAATGGGGTGTTCCTAGCGCGCCAAACCGGAAAGGGCGTTCTAATGATCTTTTCCGGCTCTTCACCTTCGACAGTATAATCCCAAAACTTGATCGTCTTATCTAAAGCGCAGGTTGTCACCGCTCCTGGGCGAACTCTATTCCAATCAACGCCATATATCTTGGTATCGTGAGCCTCGATGGACCGAATTGGATAAGCACCTTTTCTCTTGTCCCATATCCTTAGAAATCTATCATGGGAGCTGGCGATGACGTTTGGATCCTGTCTGTTCCATTTAACTTGAGTTGCACCGGCAAACCAATCTGAGAACGAGATGGCAGGTCGAGAAGGGGATCGCAAATCCCAGCAATGGACAAAACTGTCCACGGCACAGGTTGCTAAGGTGTCGGGGTGATGAGCGGAGAAGTTAATATCCGTTATTGCGCGAGTGTGAGCATGCAGAACATGTTCAATTGAGTTCTGGCAGGACTTCGTTGCCAAATTCCACACCAATGCCTTCTGGTTTGATGTGCTCACAACCCAATAATCTCGAGCAGCGAACGGTGACCACTGAACATCCGCGACCTCCCATGGTGTATGATGAGGTAGATATCGAGGCGGCGAATACGGCGAATCCAAATCGATGACATGAAGACCCTCCTTTGAAGCCAGAACTACATCTCGTCCACATGGCGATATTGACATGGAACCCACGGGCTGCTCCACATGGAAAGAACTATCCTCTCCAAACGTCGGACTTTCGAATGCCGAGGTGAGCGGCTTAGGCTCACTGGAATCGACCATTGTGTAGTTGATGAGCCCCCGGTGCTCAATTTGCTGCTCCCTTTGAGAGTATTTACCGACACCTTCCGAGGAGTACCTTGGTGATGTATCGGGGTTCAGGTCTTCCTACAAATCATTAATGGAAAGAATTGTACGACACTAAGAAGTCCTTTCATTTCGATGGATTCGGAACAGTCTCGTCAATTGTACGAAGTGAGGGCAGCGAAGGAATTGTCACACATTGCGCAATGATACAGCACTAGTAGTTGTCTTTAAGGATCCATTGTAAGTTAAATTGATAAGGTGGAGTGATAGTCCCAGCGCCAAAATTTAGTACATGTGTACACTCACACATATGACAAAGCTTGAGCCACCTTCAATGACTTGATTCTGGTAGCTATAACATCTCCGCAACTTGAGGTGGTGTGGAGACGGGCGAACCTCGAGGCATCCCTATCGGGCTTAGGATAGCAGGTTGCGCTTATGGCGCGTATGCGCTCCCATATCGAAGTGAATACAGAAGGCGGTGAGATTGAGTACCCCTCTGCCCGATGCATTTGCTGATGGCTTGGTAACCTTCATCACATAGGATCTTCCGGCTGAGACTAAAAGGTTCCTTGCGGATCCTGGCCCCAACCTTGCATCGTTTTCTCCGTGTTGGAATTTGCATCCATCTTGGGAAGCACTTACACTCACTGGTTACAGCCGGTGCGCAGGAATAAAAAGGAAATTTAAAAACAGACCTCTTAAGCCCCACCTTGGATTATACGCGGGGACATTTATCGTTTAGTTCTGGTGGTTCAAAATGGCGTTGCCGAAAAGAATAGTGAAGGAGACTGAGCGCCTTATGGCGGAGCCGTAAGTAATTACTCATAGTCGAAATAAAGAACTTTCATTGACCCTTTGACTCTCTTAGGGTCCCCGGTATCAATGCTGTGCCTCATGAAGACAACCTGCGTTATTTCGATGTCTCGATCCATGGGCCGGCCCAATCTCCATATGAAGGTATAGTGCACATGCTCTCATATCGAGAGGAAAGAAATAAGGTGGTTGCTAATTGCCAACAAAGGTGGTATCTTCCGTCTTGAGTTGTTCTTGCCCGAAGACTATCCTATGACTCCTCCTAAGATTCGATTCTTGACTAAGATCTACCACCCCAACATCGACCGTCTCGGACGTATCTGCTTGGATGTCTTGAAGAGTAAGCATTTTGCAGGGATCTCCCCCAAACGGGGTCAATGGGCTAATACATGTTAGACAACTGGTCCCCTGCGCTTCAAATCCGTACGATTCTGCTCTCTATCCAAGCCTTGCTTGGAGCTCCGAACCCAGATGACCCGCTCGCAAATGACGTCGCTCAGCGTTGGAAGGAGGATGAGCCTGCCGCGATACAGACCGCTAGGGAATGGACCAGAACACATGCCATGACTTAGATTATTGAGGAGTGACTCAACAAAATCCACTATGACGGAATATGAACCAATACGTTGTGATGTGACCATGAAAACAAAAGTTACACTGCGAGCCTAGGCCCTACCGGCAATTATCTTTTGGATCAGTCTCATACCCCCTGAGAGATCTTATGTCAGTTCTTTGAAAGAGAGACCCTGCTATCATGTGTCCTCCCAATACATCAATGATAGATCTCAGCTCTGGCTCATGGCCCCTTTTGTGCTCCTATACGACGAAGCAGTCGATGCTGCAAACCCTCGTATACAGTTTTCACATTTGCTTTTGCAATCAGATCAGAGCTGCACCTTGATAGAACGATTTCATTTCTCTAGAAATTTATATTCCAAATTACCACCTTATACACTTACATCATAGATTTGTCTTGTTCTTGAAAATAGGCAATTGGTACTCTATCAAGGTCAGTAAGCACGATGCTACCTGGTTCAGAACCAGTAGATGGTCGCAGTATAGGTGTGATTGGCCATAGAAAAGATGCTTTTGCATTTTTTTGACCTGATACGTGTATTCCAACGGGTAAAAGAAAAGGTCTACAGTGAAGCAAACTAAATTTTCCCAGACAGCATTAGTATAAGCGTAAGGTATTAAGGTAACTTCCGAGCGAGGGATCTTCAAGCAACCACAGCATATGATGCGCTCTCACATCATTCACTACTACCCCCATCTACGTAAAAGCGAATACAGCCCACGAACATAAACAGTCCCATGCTTTCAGATCACCATACCTGCTGTGATTTTACTCCCTCCCACTCTCATCCGCTATGAACAAATAGAAGCCGAACACACGCGACCTCCCAAGCAGCAAGCGATATATCAGATATCATGAAAAGCAAGGCCAAAGGCAAATCGAAGGGTAAAGGCAAGAACAAAGTCAAGAAAGATCATACCAACAACAAGGACAAGTAGCATGAACCCATTCAATTTTCCTTCCTTACCCCCATTTCCTTCCAGTACGTGGCTGAAACATCTCAGGATCTGCACCACAGCTTCGAACGAAACAATCACTGAAATGAACCCAGGCAGAGTCCCAAAAGAGTTCATTACCCAAATCGAAGCTGCCCTTCGAATCGAAGACGATACCCTTGACCAGCCACTACTTGCCAAAAATGAAGATACTAACGCAGAAACGACAGTGAAGCAGGTTGAACCCAATACCAACAGCAATGAGGAACCACCGAGAGTAGGCTCTCTCAAAAGACGGCTGAAAATGACTTTCACTGGCAACCCCTTGAAACTGTCCGGCGGCGACTCCGATAGGTACAACTGCCAAATTCACTCTCAGGATAAAGCAACTCGCTCGGAACACTCTGGTTCCGGTGCTGCTAGTTTGACGGATAGCAACACAACAGGCACACATGGGAGTATTCACAGCCCGACAAAGAAGTCGCCGACTACTCCTCCTACCCCCAAGTTTCTGAAGTACGTCAGGTCGGCTAACGGTATGCCTGTTCAGTTATTTATCGTATGGCCTGTGGCTTTCTGCCAGTGATTGATTGGTTTCTGACTCTGATATCTGAACAGATTATATCTTTCTGGATCTGGACTTCTTGGAGACAGATACGTCGAACAAGGTCATTCAAGGCGGCTCGCTATCTGCGATGGAGGATATGAAGCAGCAAGCACCAGGAGTGAGCCCTCCAGGAAAGAAGTCTCCAGAGACAGGGGGGCATGATACCAAAAAGGGCCTCCAAAAACAGGTAAGTAGATCTCAGTGAGAACGAAGCTGATAAAGTTATTCACATTATCAGATCGCACATATCCGTAGCCTCACTGGAACTGAAGTGAGAACGGTATCTCCGACTGATTCCAAGTCTCCACGCCGAGTGGATGATAGCCGACAATGGAATACCGTGAACCTGAGGTGCACTACTTGTCGCGGTAACTGCCCAATCTGTAGCGTAGCATGCTGCAGATATGCAGAAGCTCAGCAGACAATTGCCGATCCGGAAACTAAGCCCGAGAAAACCAACAATGCAAGACATATGTTGCAGATGATTGAGGGGCTGGGTTCGCATGTCAAAGACATGAGTACCTTTTCCCTATGTAGCGAACCCGGAGGCTGCGGCAGACGTGTATGTCCAAACTGTTGTGGCAGATGCCCAAGTGAGATATGTGGTGATATTCAATGCACGGTAATAGTCCTTCTGTTTTGTCTATGTTCTAAGTCACTTACAAGTACTTGTATGGTGGTTAACGTTATACTTGCCATAGGAATGCAAGCCGAATCCTTTGGAACTCTGCGATTGGCACGATTGATATTTTAGTGAACCAGCTTGGCTACGGAAGGCACACTGGAAAAGCCTCTTATCGCAGTGAGTATTGCTGAGAACTTAGATGAGTTTCAAGCGCGAGCGGACTTTGATTTATGCTGAGATATCTGGTCATATTTCACATGTATTGAAGCCGAATCTCTATGGACGAGAGGACCTTGAATCGAACAATTCATGATGCCAACAAGAGAACCAATCGTAAAACTATGAAAATTAATCCCAGTAGCATCAAGAACTAAACCAATATATCATGAATAACAAGTATTCCCCCAATAACAATAGTCACCCCAGATGTCTCATAGAAGTTGAAGTTGCGAACGGGGAAGGGCAGACGAGGTCACGTGTCGCACTTTAGCGAGGCTCCGCACCGCACCACAATTGTGTCAGCGTCTCGCGAACAGCTCGCCGCAGCGACCGATACGATTCAACCACCCAACGCCAACCGACAACATCTCGTTGCGCATCTCCGACGTTCAAGATGCGTACCTACGACGATTCTTTCAGCGGTCAGAAGATCTACCCTGGAAAGGTGCGTTTTGTCCACTTCCGCAAGAGAGACCCTCTCTTCCATGCCGAATATACGAAACACTCGCCCAGGCTACCCCGAGCCAGCCAATCCACCAATGCAAAAAAATAAAGAAAATGAAGCACAAAAATACACGAAATTTATCAGGATATATTCGTTGACATTTATACTATTATAGGGTAAGCTGTACGTCCGTGGCGACAGCAAGATCTTCCGCTTCCAGAATGGAAAGTCCGAGTCCCTCTTCCTCCAGCGCAAGAACCCCCGCCGCATCTCCTGGACTGTCCTCTACCGTCGCCAGCACAGAAAGGGTATCTCTGAAGTCAGTACCGCCAAGTTTTCCCCATGGTTGAAGTTATTTCTTTGGTTTTCCGGAATGGTCCGACATGTCGGGACGTGAGTTGGGTCCGGTGATGGAACATGGACATGTCGACTAGCCACGATACCGAAACATCGGAAAGGAGCTGGGATATATCTGCAAGTGACGAAGCGTTGGGACAGGACCAGAAATGCTGACGGGATATTTTTCAATGCATACAGGAAGTCGCTAAGAAGCGTACCCGCCGTGCCGTCAAGTCCCAGCGTGCTATCGTTGGTGCTTCCCTCGACGTGATCAAGGAGCGCCGCAACCAGCGCCCTGAGGCCCGTGCTGCTGCTCGCCAGCAGGCCATCAAGGAGGCCAAGGAGAAGAAGGCCGCTTCCGAGAAGGCTAAGAAGGCCGAGAAGGCCAAGAACGCCGCCGCCGGCAAGGGTACCGCCCAGCGCATCCAGAGCAAGCAGGGTGCTAAGGGCTCTGCCCCCAAGGTTGCCGCCAAGTCTCGTTAAACGGAATAGAAGCGGTTTGGCTTGGGCTGGGGAGTATGAAGGAATTCAGGAGGTTTCCGGAGCTGGAATTTGTGTCTCCTTCACAAAATTTTATGCAATAAATCGGCGTATGTGCGATGGTTTCTTGCGGACGAGATTCCCGCACGGCTCTCAGATAGGCTCTGTCATTATGCGCCATGGTATTTACCAGGAAATGGAAAAATGGATGTGACATGATAGCCGTTTTTGTCGCTCTGGGCCTGTAGATTCCTGTACGGGTTTTTTAGTTTACGATGTGACATAATGTCATAATTGGATTTAAATTGTTCTCAACATCTTCCCATTCGTACGAACTCTTATCTTATCTGGTGCAAGTCCTCCCTTGGCGTTGCACCACTGTTCTTCAAGTGCGACGAAGTTATAGATATCATAAGACTACCTTCGCCACGAAGTGGCTATAGGCGTTTTGGAATATCGGCATTATAGCATTATTATGATCCTCTATTATGTTGTCTATAAAATGGATGGCAGTAACAAGGCATCCTAGCTCTATCCAAGTGAACATGCAGGCGACTACCCCTAGGCAATCACTTCGACAAAAGTATAAAATCACCATCTGAACATGTCCATCTCTCGAAACTGTGTCATCAACACGAAGTCGACAGGTCGAGAGCCACTCGTGCCACGTACCGTCAAGAATGTCCGCTCCTCTAATCCTTCCTTGAGTATCCTCGACTTGAGTCCCGCAAGAGGTCTAAGAATAGGCGAGCCAATTCGCCAAGCAACCGTGTCCCGAACACCAGGCTTTGTAAACCCGAACAAGAATTCTTGAGAACATCCCTCAGGAATTATGAAGGATGCTCACAGGCAAATCCCAACCCATTTATCTCAACGCCAGTTTATTTCAGTCCCTTAACCGCAAAACTTAATTCTAGTAGTAGTGGGCCATTTCCAGGCCGGCACGCTTAAAGCCACACTTGAGGTAGAAGCCCTCGTTGTGTTCGGAGCAATCAAGGATGCTCTATAAGGACAGATTAGCAACGGGGACATCCTAGGGGGGGAAAAAAAAAAGGGGGGGGCTCAATTGAAGCATACCTTGTAGCAACCGACATTAGCAGCCACGTAGTCCAAAGCCTGGATGAGCCTCAAGCCCAACTTCTTTCCCTGCTGCGACTGATCAACGGCAATATCTTCGATGTGCCCAACCATGCCAAGAGAGTGGATGAACTTCCGCTCAACAAGCAAACTGCCGGTACCGACAACACGGTCCATGTTATCGCAAATGACAAGCAGGTAATACTCGTCATTACGGGCAGAGATCCAGTCAAACCGCTGGCTCCATTGCTCCTCAGTGATGTCGCCGACGGTGGTCAACACACGGAGGACATCAAGGAAACCACGCTTGTAGTCGGAACGGCGAACGGGACGGATAGTGTATCCCTCTGGAAGAACAGCGACCACTTCAGGAGAGATCAAGGAGGTCGAGAAGAGAGGGGCGTCCTCGGGTTGGGAGTTCATGGTGGGTTTGATGGAGACTGCGACAGGGGCTGTAGTGGTGGTGGTAATGTTGGTCATTGTTATTTGTAGATAGTGGTTCAAATGATAATCAGTCAAATGAGTGAGCCGTGAATTTAAGTCTGGATGATCGATGGAGCTAATCGATCACAGCGCTTTTTAGGGGTACTGTAGATTATGCGGTGTGAAACACGGTGGGGTCGGGTCCCGATTAGATTTATTGGATCTTGACCAAACAAGAACCACGTCGGAAAGAGTGGAAAGAGAGATGCAATGAAGAAAGGAGAAAGAGCGAGACACAAGAGAGTAGTACTCAATTACTGTAGGATCAACGAAGAAACGAAGGCTTGGAAGAAGGATGTGAGAACAAACTGAAATTCCAGGAGGTGGGGACAGAACAGGTATTTATCGATAAACAAAAATTACTAGTAGTAACCATGGATTTAAGTTGGGACCTGAGACACTCGATACCGAAGTATTGAAATCTGTTAGTACAAGTTTAGAGAAATTCCAAACAGGCGATTTGGGTGCCTCATTAAAAAAAAAAAAAAAAAAAAAAAAAAAAAAAAAAAAAAAAAAAAAAAAAAAAAAAAAAAAAAAAAAAAAAAAAAAAAACCAAGAAGAAAAATAGAAAAACATTCGCCTTTCACAGCCACTGTGCTATACCTCTCGGTATCCTCGGAATATGCTACTAATGCATGCATGTAATTGGGAGCTACTAATTTTTTCTCAGGCCAGCGCATTTTACAGGGCAACAGCGGGCGCACTATCTCGTTGGCGTAGCTACCCATGGAATTCCAAAAATAACTCCAGGACAACCTCGTAGCCACAGCCTGGTGAAAAACAAAAAATACACCAATTCTAAAAATAAAATCCGTACAACCAGCATTTTTATCTGTATACACTAGACTACATCACAACAAATCTAAAAGGAAAAAGATGCTAATTCGCTATATCTTAAACTGAACCAACCCATCCTAACCCCTTTTCGTTATTCAGGTATCAAAATGCACCTCTCTATTTCTTCTCCTTAGGAGCAAGCATCAGCTCGGGGCGGACATGGGTGTCGAAGTCCTCCTCGCTAAGGGCCTGAAGCTCCATGGCACTCTGCTTCAGAGTGAGACCCTTCTTGTGGGCGTTCTTAGCGACCTTGGAAGCCATGTCGTAACCGATAACGGGGTTCAAGCAAGTGACGAGCATCAGACTGTCAAGGAGTTAGTCTAGTTTGGGCAGCCTAACGTAAAGCGAAGGAAATACATACCTCTCGTGGAGCAGGGAGTTGATTCTGGGCTCGTTGGCCTCGAGACCGTGCACCAGGTTCTTTTCGAAGCTCTTCATGCCATCCGAAAGGATGCGCGAGCTGTGCAGGAGGTTGCGGATCATGACGGGCTTGAAGACGTTAAGCTCAAACTGGCCGTTCATGCCACCGACGGTAGCAGCGACGTGGTTGCCCATAACCTGAGAGCAGATCATGGTGAGGGACTCGCACTGAGTGGGGTTGACCTTTCCGGGCATGATAGAGGAGCCGGGCTCGTTCTCGGGGAGGATCAGCTCTCCCAGACCGCAACGAGGTCCAGAACCGAGATAACGGATATCCTGGGCGATCTTGAAGAGGGAGCAAGCAAGGGTGTTAAGAGAACCAGAGGCCTCGACGATCGCGTCGTGAGCAGCGAGGACCTCGAACTTGTTGGGGGCGGTCTTGAATTCGGTGCCAGTCATCTTGGTGACTTCGGCAGCAATGGCCTCATCGAAGCCCTTGAAGGTGTTCAGGCCAGTGCCGACAGCAGTTCCACCCTGAGCAAGGTAGCGAAGGTGGGGAAGAGAGTTCTGAACGCGCTCGATGTTGCGATCAAGCTGAGCAACGTAGCCGGAGAACTCCTGGCCAAGAGTAAGAGGGGTAGCATCCTGCAGGTGGGTACGACCGATCTTAATGATCTTCTCAAAGTTCTCCACCTTCACCTGGAGGGCATCGCGAAGGCTCTTGAGGGAAGGCAGCAAAGTTCCCTCGAGCTCCAAGACAGCAGCGATGTGCATAGCAGTGGGGAAAGAGTCGTTGGAGGAAGCAGACATGTTCACGTGGTCGTTGGGGTGCACAGGCTTCTTAGATCCCATCTTGCCGCCCAGGATTTCAATGGCACGGTTCGAGATGACCTCGTTAGAGTTCATGTTGGACTGGGTGCCGGAACCAGTCTGCCAAACAACAAGAGGGAAGTGGTCCAAGAGCTTACCCTCGGCAACCTCAGCGGCAGCCTTCTGGATAGCCTCACCAATCTTTGGGTCTATAACACATGGGAAATCGTTAGAAAGGTTTTGTTTTAACACTATGCTGGTAAAGATATGCGTACCAAGGCCGAACTTCATGTTCACAGTAGCAGCAGCACCCTTTAGAATACCGAAAGCCTTGACAACGCCCTCGGGCATGCGATCCTGAGGCTGGTTGATGTCGAAGTTACCCAAGGAACTATTCTCGGATTGATTAGCCTCTGTATGTCTTCTCGTCGGTACAAGCTCGATGAGCTTCTAGAGGCGGCCTCTTACCGCTGGGTCTGGGCACCCCAGTACTTGTCGGCGGGGACCTATCACAGCATACGATTAGACCATGTAGAAAACACAGTGTAAGATAGGAAATAAGCTCACCTCAATCTCGCCAAAGGCGTCAGTTTCAACACGAGTTTCCGAAGCCTGGGAGAAGAGGAATCGTCAGCATTGTGCGTTCGAAAACCGTACTCTTGCGCTAGAAGCAAAACCATTGCTACAGTATTGAACGGAGAGTACAACGACTAGCATTCTTCTATCGTAAAGCCCAGTATGCGTACCATTCTTGCGGTTGTACCAAAAGCTCTCTTGCTGGAGATGGTGTTCAAAGACTGAAGGCGGGGGAACTGGAGTTGTCGGCTATTGGTGCTCAGAGCGCGACGGCACCCGAGAGAAGCGGGGGACCGGGCAGCACATGCTAAAGCAGAGCGTGCGACTGCGGGGGAACTGGCGGACGCTCTAGATGCTGCATGCGCCAAAGAAGCCATCGACCGCACTGCGGATCGGGAGTTCGAGGGTGTCAACATGGTGGAGCTAGACAGGGATGATTCTGTTTAGCTTTGTACTGAATAGGTCAATGGCTCAGGATTGGGAGGATAAAACTCGTATAAATACCTTAAATTATATATGTCTATAGGAATAACAATAAAAGTACAAGAATCAGTATATTAGGAGGAGAAACACAGAAGGGAGAAAAGGAAAGCAAAATCGAAGGTGCTGCATTCAGCAGTTATTCCATTGCTTTTCCGATTCCGCTGCCGAAATCCCCCGGCCCGGTAACGCGATGACCATACATACAGGAAATCAATACCTAGCGAAGATCCCGATTTGTACGGTATGGTAAGAATGTTCGCCGGGTAAACCATGATCCTCCTCTATATACATCATCCAGCAAGTTCCTTCTCCATGGCAATAATGACCTTTTTATTATACAATGTGCCCATTTCCAAGATATCTTCCAAATGCGGGGAGATATGGAGTTCCTCAGGCATACACATCACTTCTGTTCTACAACCAGCAGCCTTCAGCTTTTCAGCATATGCTTCTCCTTCGTCTCATAGAGGGTCTATTTCCGCCGTAAACAGCTAGCATAGGGGAGAGTTTCCAGTCCTGTATACTCAGTCGGCGCTTGCATGCTTAGGATATACCGAAGTTCTAGACATCATGCGCACACACATCCTCTGGCCTTGCTGGTCGAGGCATTCTAAGGAAGTGCTTGTGGCGATATGCTATTTCTGCCGTTGGCAGTGCCGGTGTGACTTCCACTTCCCGGTACGACACGTATGGCCCGTTAGCCCGATCAAACCGCCCCCTCTGGGATGAAGACATTATTACACGCAGACACAGACAAAATTTGCAAGGATAGTAGGGTGTGAGCATCCCGGCAAATATGGGCCAACACTGCTGACAGATTATTTCCTGCTGAGATACCACCCACTGCCATTCGCTCTGGGTCAATATTGAACTCCTCGACCTTCTGAACCCGAATCCAGACTAAGAGTTAGTCCGCTGTAGCTGGGCACTGCGAGCATACGATGATCCCAGGAGGACAGCGACTTGCCCAGTTGAATGCGGCCCAGCAGTCTTCATTATCGGTGGAATGCCTATACTTCAGGGCAAGGCGATAGTCGGTGTCAAATGCCACAAATTTCCCATTTAGGTCATGAACGACTCATTTGCAGAACTCGTGGTCTGCCGAAGATTACCAAACACTCAACCAAAGCTATGGACATTGATATATGCAGCTTCCTGCTTCAGCCTACCTTGCTCATTAACGGTCAGTTTCGGCTCGAAGATCAGAACTCTTATCTCACTCCTAGAGTAGGACATTTCTGCCCAGTATTGCGGTATACTTCCGGGTCTGTAGCACGGCCATAACTGGGGCACATCTCGCCGGACTCTTTCTAAACTCTTCGATCAGTATTTCATGTGTATGTAGGCGGCCCACGCTGTATCTTTTCTGTAGTGTTCAACATAGACTGGGTCGAGCCGGTGAAGCAGTTCGAGAGGCATGCTGTTATAAAGTGGTTTAATGATGGTTGGTGGACGTGATGAATGTAGATTAGGATCCCCCAGTCGTTTCTGAGGAAGTTGGCAATGGCTGGATTACAGTCATAATATAACCGGGAGTATTACAGATTGAAGGAAATGGTGTTCTTCATTTAGGATATAGTTATTAAAATCAAGGGTCCAATTGAACACACACTGAGGCATCTATGCATACATACATCGGAG
The DNA here is from genome assembly GCF_009193645.1 of Aspergillus pseudonomiae. Classification (NCBI taxonomy): domain Eukaryota; kingdom Fungi; phylum Ascomycota; class Eurotiomycetes; order Eurotiales; family Aspergillaceae; genus Aspergillus; species Aspergillus pseudonomiae. Next base: position 44,305 of record NW_022476109.1, read on the forward strand.
TAGCTCCGCTTGGAGGTCGAATCTCACGCCCTGCCAGCCCCCTCCCTATGATCAGCCGACGTGACCTCGAATCGGAAGAGACCGTGATTTGGCCTAACCTAGCGACTACAGTCAGCACCCTACCTAGGCGCAGGCTGCCATTCATTCAACCTGTATCAACTTCCCGCGCTGTCACCATACTTGTTACCCTTGGGTGGCCTTACCACATCCACGATGTAGTCACCCTACTAGGAACAGGACACTGTTAAGTATGTTGAATATGTATGTCCCTTTGGACTCTTGCATTTTATCTGGTTCGGTTGATATAGTATCCTTATCTCACCTACCTCGCTACATCTATACTTCAAAGTCGACTACTAATTGACTTCGCTAGATCAGGCTTCCCACGGATATATAGTAGTAGCAACTTCAGTGTATCGACAGTTCAATAGCCCTGAGGTGTTATTACCGAATCCCAGATGGTTCACAGCATTATTACCAATATTATGTCATAGTCCACACAATGACAGAGAACCTTGCAGATTGCTGGTTAATCAAGTGTGTGTCGACAGATATCTCTATCTTCACTGGTGCCAAGGCGCCTCAAAGGCACTATTGGGAGGAAGGCGACACAAAAAGCATGACAAAAAAAGAAACTACCAACTATCACATACCTGGCGGTGCCTGCACGGTGGGATTTCTTGGCCTAATTGTTGTTTGAGTTATGAACATCTCAAACCCTCCACTGAAATATCCGTGGCGAGCCTTGATATGGAGGATCTGCCAACTATCCGACAGGTGACATCTCCCTTACTTTCACCTCTAGGGCAAGAAAATAACCTCGTCCAAGGTCATATGCACCTCTACGTCCAACCCTTCCAAAGATGCGTGTGATCTCAGCCCCGTCATCATTGAACATCTACCAAAAGGATACATCGCCCTCGACCAGTCAGGGAGCGTTTTCCTACTTTATCCCCATGGAACGGCCCACAATGCAGGAACTATCCATCGCTAAGCGTGTTTTTCCGTCGGGTATTGTAGCCCGCCTGCGACGGCAAATAATTAGACTAAAAAAAAAAATTGAAACAGAGGCAATATTTAATGTTAGCGGATAACTAGGCCGGCGATATCGGGCCTATGCCACTACTAATACATCACACTAGCCATTGAGTCATGCAGAAAACCATTTCTGTAATTTGATTACTTATTCTGGCAGTATAGACAAGTCTTCAGTGACCTCGTCTTCCATATCTAAGCAGCAGCTTCTCCACTCTTTTCCTTTTGTGACCCCCTTCCTCCGCAATCGCAATACTCCCCCAGGAGAGATCAATTGAGTGAACTTCCTCGACTACTATACAACGTCATAAGCACCATGACTGTTCTAAGCACCTTGGCCCCGGTGCCGGCGGATGAGATCTTCGCCTTGAACCGTGCCTACGCCAACGACGACTACCCGAAGAAGGTCAGTCTCGGTGTGGGTGTCTACCGTACAGACGATGGCAAGCCATGGCCGCTGCCCGTCGTCCGCGAGGCAGAGAAGCGCCTACTTGCCGACGACAACCTCTTCAGACATGAATATACCGCTATCGAAGGTGACATCCCCTTCCTCGAGCTGGCTCGAGACCTGATGTTCGGCTTCGACGCGAAAGACACCTCCGACAAGGTCAAGGCGACCAAGGGCCGCATTGGCTCTGTCCAGGCTGTCGCAGGTACCGGTGCCAACCACCTCGGTGCTGTCTTCCTCTCACACCTTATGAAGCCCAAGAATGTCTGGCTCTCCAACCCATCCTGGGCCAACCATCTGACCATCTGGGAGCTCGCTGGCGTCCCCCGGAAGACCTACCCGTACTACAAGGCCGCCACCCGTTCCTTCGACTTCGAAGGCATGATGTCTACCCTCGAAGCCGACGCCCAGCAAGGAGATGTCATCCTCCTCCATGCCTGCGCTCATAACCCCACCGGTCTTGACCCCAACAAGGAGCAATGGAAGGCTATTGCCGACCTGTGCGAGCGTAAGAAGCTCTTCCCCTTCTTCGACTCTGCATACCAGGGCTTCGCCTCCGGTTCTGCCGACGAGGACGCCTGGGCTGTCCGGTACTTTCTTAATGAGAAGCCCCAGATGGAAATGTGCGTTGCCCAGAGCTTCTCGAAGAACTTTGGTCTGTATGGCCAGCGTGTCGGTGCATTCCACTACGTCCTGAACGACGGTGCCCAGAACCTCCGCGACATCGTCGTCAACAACCTCTGTCACTTCATCCGTGGAGAATACTCCATGGGTCCCACCGGCGGATGCAGCATCGTTAAGAAGGTCCTGACTGATGATGAACTCACTGCCCAGTGGCATGAAGATCTGCAGGTCATGAGCTCCCGTATCAGGACCATGAGACAAGCCCTGTACAATGAGCTCATCAAACTCGAGACCCCCGGAACATGGAGACACATCGTTGAACAGGTAATAAACAAACTACCCATCACCACGTCCAGTAGCATTCCAAGCTAAGACTAACCTTCTCTCCTCCCAGAATGGAATGTTCTCCTACACCGGTCTGACCCCCTCTCAAGTGTACGCCTTGAAGGACAAATATCACATCTACCTTCTCAAATCCGGCAGAGCCTCCATCAGCGGCCGTAAGTCATTGATTTCATCCACTGCACAAGGAAAATGTCCTTAACTAATAAACCAATTCCACACAGTGAGCGAGAAGAACGTCACCTACGTAGCTCAGGCTATTAACGACGTTGTCCGCAACGTCAACTAAGCATGCATTATCATGCTGATGATTACAACGAGGAACGAAGTCACTAAACTAAAGAAGAAAAACACAAGCGAGGCTCAGTACATATCTAACGTACCTTTGTCGTACATATGAAGTTTCAAAGCATATCGGCGCAATAGTTGGCAATCTTTGCTTTGCATTTTAGGTGAAGGTCGGGAGAGGTCCTTCCATGCCAGAGGGCGTTGTCAAATAGTTTTGATGTACGTGTACTGGAGTGTGCATGACAAGATAGATGTACATCTTGATTAGATTTATATATGACATTTCGAATGATTATGGAAGTTTTATGATGAGATCATTACACAAACCCTACTATGTAATACAGAGAACTTTATAATATCAGGTAAATAATTGAACCATTGGAAGCTACCTCTATAATACAAGCATGCCACAAGAGTGCGGCAAGGGGTAAGATGTGGGAAGTATAAAGAAGGCATGCATTAGGAAACGTCGTGCCGCGAGAGATTCATCTACTAGCATACTGGCTATACAATTACAGGCTTCGATGAATTCAAAGTCTTGAACAGGATAAGAAGAAGAAAAGGAAAGGAAAAAGAAAACAAGGAAAAGAGACATAAGGAAAACGCTCACATGGACCCATTAAAGAGGGACTTCATTGAAGTCCCCTTCGCTTTCTTTTCCCTTGCCCTTCTTCACCTCATCGCCCAATGGCTCTTCTTTTGTTTCCTCTGGTTTCTCCTCTGGTTTCTCTTCTGCATCGTCTTCCTTCTCTTCACTATCAGCCTTGTCCTCTTTGTCAGATGAAACTGCTGTTTCCGTAACATCAGCCTCCCCATTTTGCTCGGCATGACCATTAGTAGTCGGCTCCGGGGACGGGGACTCTGCAGCTTCATCCTCATCCTTGGGAGGAGGCGGAGGAGGCTGTTCATCTTCATCATCCGAAGGTCCTTCTGAGTCCTCGGCCTTCGGTTGACCACTCATGCCGGCCCCGGGGAACGGAGTAACCGGCGGTTCAGCGAGAGACTCCTGTCTCTCTCGCGTCGGTTGAGGCTGGAGGCTCAGTCTCGACTGGGACTGGGACTGGATATGATTCTGTGTATTGGCAGTCATAGTGGACATGGTACGCTGATGTTGCGTCGACGCATGAATAGGACCCAGCTGTCTAGCCTTGGGGTCGGCATTCAGGTAGTAGCCACGGACACTCACGATAGTGCCCTCAGCCTCACAGGCATCCACCCATTCCGGCGTCACGACAGGAATATTCATCTCAACTGCCTTCTCCCACAGCGGGCCTCTTCCCTCCGTGCACACGAAGTGAGTCGTATCAATGCGGACTGTATCAATCAGCTTGCCGCCGATGCGATCCAGCGCGGCACCGAGTGCCTCCTTCTGCTGTTCCGGCAAAACACCCGCCGTAACTGTGATACCGGAGAGATCGGTCATCTTGTGCGTCCGACATGTCAGCTTCTCCGACTGGTATGTGCCGGCAGTTGTGCGCAGGACTAAGTGGAAGGTGTATTCGGTGTGAATTGCCAGTCCGCTGATCTTGGTGGAGCGTGTCTCGAGGGGTCGCGGGATGGATCCGGCTTTGGAGCCATTGCGATAGAGTGAGAGGGATTTCAGAGATGCTGTGGCCAGGTCGATCGGATCCCACTCCAGTACTAGTGAGGTTTGGGTTGCGTTGCGGAGTCGCAGGACCGGCGGAGTGGGAGTCTTGACACCGTATGTGTTGAGGATGCTTTTCTGGAGACTTTGGAATCCGGTGGCACTGGCTTCTTCGGCGGAATGATTGCGCGCTACTGTGATGTCGACGATGCTGCCGGATGTGATGTTGTTAGGGAGGAGGACAGAGGGAAACTCGATCTGTAATTGGTGGGTTAGCACTTGCGAAAGGGACAAGTATTAGAACTGTCGCAGATCCAGTGATGTTGTTTCATGGTTGAATAGATGAGTCAAGGATCGAGAGGCCTTGAAGGGGTGAAACAGTCGCATCAATTGCAGTAAGAGAGGGGACGACTTACCAGCCGGTTATCCTGTGTCAAGAGGACGGCGACTCCAGCGTCTACCTTGCCAACTGTCAAGGAGACCAGCATCTTGGAGGATAAGAAAAGGAATTAATCGATTATCGATAGCGCATAAAAGACAAAGAATAGTAGACAATAAGAAAGGGTTGGTTGCTATCTTGCGAGGTTAGTGCTACAACTGCTCTAGTCCGTTGTTGTCTTCTTGCTTCCAGGCCCCGAGAGGATCGGCGAGTTAGCGAATATGCCAAGGAGGCAGTGCCGCGCGTTATATCTCCGAGTTCCTTGTACATATGGGGAATGCCCTCCACTAATCTTGTTTATTCAATCGTGTTTTCTATTAGGAGACTCAAAATTGCTCCCAAAGGATAGATCTGCGTTACCACATCTGAAGCAATTATTGTCTTCAGTGCACTCGGAGAATGCGGATATGATACAGTTGATAACTATACTAACGTCACACAACGACGACGACATATATACACTTATTAGATTAATTACTAGTACTATTCTTTCTTTGAGAATTCTTAATTGACACCTTGACGCCCTCGTTCCGCAGCGATTTTGGGTGATCTCCCTTGTTCCTGTGCTGTATCAAGGAATCGACAAGAGAATTCATATCCGCCTGGACCGTGGCATAATCTTCTTGGACACACTGCGGGCGGACAAGGATGTCGATTGACCCTACCAAATTGTCACTATTTCCTTCTGATAGCGCGGCACTTTCATCAGAGCTTGGCCTTATCCTTCTGCCTTCAGTATCAAAGCCACGCTCTTTCAACGCGCGCTGAAACGCTATTCGGACCCTCCGTGCACACCATGACCGGACCACTCGCCTTTGCTGCTGTAGATGTTGTGAAGATACTCTCCACCATAATGTAGTCCGATCACGGGTGGCATATAAATGTTGAATTTTGAACCGGATAGGATTGATCGGAGAAGCTAAGTACCGGGAAGCGATAGGAGATATGACATGTTTCGGAACATACCGCAGAGTAAACTGCTTTGTTGATGCGAGAAACTTCATGTCTAAGTCGACCAGGTAGTCAAGAAAGAGCCTTGCCTTTGTGGCTAGAAAAGATGAGACTGGGACCTAGGGCACTGACGCTAGACGGTGTCACCTTCCCTTCATTGTTTAGCAAGACGAAACCAGTTATTCTAGCAGTGGTGGGAGGTAGCGCGCAGGTATATGTGTCAGAAACCTTTCAAGAAATCAAATATCAAAGAGGTAAGAGGCAGAAAAGACGTAGGCTCTTTCTTCATGGAGCTCGATTCATCAAATTCGACCTAAATCGGACGATTTCCATTTATTTTTCTGCCAAAAGAAACATTTGAGGCGGTAACAGTAGCCAATTTTCATTGGTCGACCCCTGTGGCCAGCCTTAGGCATGACTCAGGCCGCCACGCCACCGGCCCCCCACCGATTATATATTCAGAAAAGCGTCGAAATTACTTCCCGCCTACTCGACACTTCCCCCACTTTCACCACTCTTGGTCCTTTGGGACATATACCACTTCCTCTTTTTTATATCAGTCCATCTGATATTGCATCGAGTGGAAAGTTATCGCGGTTAGCGAATTTCCGTCATGCCCAAGAATAAGGGAAAGGTAAGAACAGGATTTTCCTGAAACAAATCGCCCCCGCTGTGTTAGACTTTTCTCTGCCTCTTTTGTGGGTGCTTTAGTCGGTGCCATAACAACTCCCAAATCGCCACCCCCCGTGCCTGGGAGGTGACTTTTGGGCAGCTGAGATGCCTTAAGATTGCGGAAGCGTTTAACTTGAGAATATTTACACAGAGCACAGGCTAACAACATATGTACAGGGCGGTAAGAACCGTCGTCGTGGAAAGAACGAGAACGACAACGAGAAGCGTGAACTCGTGTTCAAGGAAGAAGGCCAGGAGTATGCCCAGGTTGTGAAGATGCTTGGAAACGGCCGTCTCGAGGCGCTGTGCTTCGATGGCGAGAAGCGTCTGGCGCACATTCGTGGCAAGCTCAGGAAGAAGGTCTGGATCAACCAGGGTGATATCATCCTTCTCTCTCTCCGTGATTACCAGGACGAAAAGGGCGACGTTATCATGAAGTACACTGCCGATGAGGCCAGAAGTCTCAAGGCCTACGGTGAGCTGCCCGAACACGCCAAGATCAACGAGACCGATACCTACGGCCACGAAGGCTTCGAGGACAACGTCGAGTTCGACGAGGACCGCGAGAGCGAAGACGAGAAGGAGATCGATGTCGACGAGCTCTAAAAACCTTCATCCCTTTGGATTCAGCCCTGCGAGAGCTACTGGGGATCCTGTTCGCCAGCCCCTCTTTTCTCTTTCTCAAAGCCAAGCTATTTCCTTTCTGGGAAACCCGACAGGCTTCCTTCTGTGAAAGGTCTTTCTTGCGTCAGGCAGGAGCTTGACGGTTGGTTTTATCATTATGCCATCTGTTTCCTGGGAAGGAGACCAGAAAGGTCTAGGGGCTGCTGCCTTCCCGCTTCGCTTGGGGACCTACCACTGCCCCAGTGCTCCTTCCAAAAGTCAGGGTATGAATCATGGGTAGAAAATTCTTGGAGTTCTACATGATAATTCGATTGGCTTTTTGGCCAATAGATCGTTTTTATCATGAGGGACAACCTCGAATTTTCGCAGAGAATTGGTTGCGACGCGTATCAAGAGACCGACTGTACTCAGCGTGTTTCGTGTTGGCAATTCTTTTGTCTGTTCCCTCTTGCCACTTCGTTCCTTTTAATTTAAAACTTGGATGATAGATTCATGACAAGGTTACGAGAATACAAAAAGTCTGGACATACAAAAGTTATGTTTTGAAGACCTATTTATATACTCTAAATGTAGCCATCAACTAGCTCTTCAGTAGCTGGACTTCGCAAGCTAGTAGACAGTAGATGCAGGTTAGCTTTCATCGAACACACTCTTCCGGAAGAAGTTGACGATCTTGCGCGCGGCTTCTGTTCCCACAAGAGGATCCAATTGCTCAACATCCATATTAGCGATCTCCGAGATATTGCCCGTATCAAGGATAAGCCGTTCTAGGACACTCGGTGTCACACCCGGAACGGCTCTGAGCATATCCTGAGGAAGGAGATTGAAGGTACGGTGCTCTATACCAGCTGCAGCCATGACATTACTGGATTCGGAGCCAGGTGCAATGTCCATGTCTAGTCCGATCTGAACTGCTCGGATAGGGTCTGGCTCCGGGTTGTTCTTCTTGAGTTCCGCGAAGATCTCCGCAGTCTGGTAAGGAGAGGATGACCAAATGACCTTTAAGCGAGGAAATGCGAGAGTGAGAAGGACGAGGAGGTGTTGAGCGGACTTCGGGCTGGAGGGATTAACGAGCGAACTGCTACCAGACAAGGTTGTGGTCGCAGTTCCGGAAGAAGAGAACCCATAATCTGTTAGGAAAGTCGTTCCTGGTGTTGTTGCGGACGCGAATGCATCGAAGGTAAACGACTTGTTCTGGTCAAACTCAATCAGAAGAAGAGGGTTCTTGTAATGCTGAAGCATCGTCTCTGCTTGGTTGTAGAGACGGCCATTTTTGAGGGAAGTGATCAAGTCACGAATTGATTTTCGCTCAACACAGATATCCGGGGTAAGAATATAGTCTCCCACTGTTAGCTGGCATGGGACAATGATCATGTTATTACCGTGTAGTAGAGATGGAAGAGCGCTTCTAAACTCTCGTACGTCCACCACGACTCGAGGAGGCGACGCTGTTGCGGCGAGCCGCCCGCCTCCAGCAATACGTGTATTAACAGTGCGCAGGAACTGTTCTTGAGGGTCTTCGAAGCCCTTGTCATGTGTGAGAGCGACAGCCATATTCTGTGTGTATCATGTTAGTAGACAGTTTCCTAGAAGTAGTTGCATGTGGTCAACTTACGCCTTTCTCTTTGATGAGCTTTGTGAAGGAGTCTTTCTCACGTCGGACTGCGCTAAGATACCGCTGCTCTTCGACAGATCCTCCGTAGTACATAAAGTACACTCGCACGTTTCGCCCAACATGAGAGCTGCGATAGACTTCCACTCGTCGGATGAACGCCGAATCGGGTTCGTACATAATGATGTACCGCGGCCGCACTTCTTCCAATATGTGCTCGTCCATGTCACCATCGTAGGGGTGTATCATGATTAAATCATCCATGTCGCATAGCTCATAGAAATCTTCCATATCATCCAGATCGTCAATTATGATCTCCTCCTTCTGGACCTCCTCGACTTCCGTGGGTTGGATCTCTTCCAGTAAGTTCGAGACTTGGCCAGGCAATTCAACATCTGTTTGTACACTGCTATTCGGTACGCGGCCAGAGGCAGATGTAACAGCACCTCCGCCACGGACCCGGCGTCGCTTGTTTGGAGGGGCTCGTCCTTGTTGAGTGGATGATCCAGGTGAGTCTTGGCTTTTCCCAGCCTGGGACTCGTCATTTGTTGGCTTCGAAGATAAATTCTTCGTCACATTAGACAGAGATATCTTCCAATTGAGATAGTCCCGCAGTCTCCTACGCATCATGACCTGCGCGGAGCCCTTCCTGGTGATGTCACCAATGTCTTTGTCGTCTTCATTTTCGTCATTTACATGAGCATGCATTGTCCCCAGATATTCCCGGAGCTGTCGGCAAGTTCGTTGGTCGGTACACATGATCAAAATTGTACTGTTCGACTCGTCCACATTGACTGGATTGAGGTACGCATCGTTTTCTATCTCCTCCAGCACTTCTGCCAGGACTTCCCACTTGGGCTGTTCTTCTAAGACAGGTTGAAGACTAGTAGGGAACGAATTCAATGATGAGCGAGCCACTTCACTGCTTATTTTTCCTTGATATGCTCTAGACCTAGCAGTCTGGAACAGAACATGAGCTGCATCAAGGAACAGCCATGGTGAATAGTTATGCCTTGTGGACCCAGGGGGAGGAGAATGCGCAGTTACAATAGTATCCAGATATTTGACAAATGACACAGAATCGTACGTCAGTAACGCACTGATGGTAAGTTAGTGGTTATACGATGCTTAGCGGATGAGGGGTCGCTACTGGACTCACTGGAGAATCGCCCTAAGATCGCTCAAATCGCTAACAATCTGCCTGGTCCTGAACGTCACCCGATGCCATATAGGATCCAACTGCCGTCTGATCATGATGTCAAAGCTCCTATGCAGAGCGCTGTCCAAGGTCCAGTCTGCCATGTCCAGGCCAGTGTTGGCTTTCTTCAGTTCTCCGATGCATATTTCCACACATTCAAGGACTGCATTCTGCATTTCACGCATCTTGTCGCTCATCGGAACCTCAAGCTCGATGACCTCGGCTTTTCTGTGACCTTCGAGGGACTCGGCAACAGTAACATGGAATCGCGGCCATAACGAGGCTTTGCGAAGGAAAAGATTGCGCATAGAATTAGCTAAGGGTGCGAACCCTGTAGTGAATGGTTCGGGGGAGTCGGAAAATGCTTTTAGGAACCCATTTTTGTTGATTTGTCGAAATATTCGAATGATGAAAGCTTCAGTTGAAGTTGCCATGATCCTGGAAGGTGATGAGTAAATATCTACGAGAAGTCTAGAGTAGGGCCTTACTTGTCAGCATGAAGCACAACCATTCCTGTGATCTTTTCAGGATCGAGAAGCTCTGTTAAAGTAAATATCAGGTGCCTGCTATCGCATAGAAAGCTACTCCGTAGACATACTTGATAGTAGATCTACAACCAGTATCCTGGATGTTACACTCAGGATACCACCTTCGGCATAGATCCTCTCCCTCATGGAAACTGAGGCTCTCTCGGTGTTGATTACCTTGAGTCCTCTGGCAAAGGGGGTTTTGCTAATGGCATAGTGTTCTGCCAGTGCTGTTTGGCTATTAGCGTCGGCATATCCTACTCGAGGCACTATGGATAAGCTGGAGAGCCTTTTGACATACCTTCGCCGATCCATTCATTCTCTCGATCATCAGCACCCACTACCAAGACTAGATTATTCCCTGCAGCATCATAAAAATGTAAGAGATTAGTCACTAAGCGCAGTAGCCCAAGGCCCCGGGCAAGGATGACCAATTCATCCTCGGTGCGCAGTTCGGTGAAGATGTCCTGCTGATATTGCTGGATTTGATGCTGTCAGTCATACCAAAAGAACCTCCGATGTATATGTGCAAAAAAACCAGAGCACTTACCAACGGCAAGGACAGCTTCACCGGGACATTTGTACGTTCCGGCGGCATGAGGAGCCTCTTAACGCGAAAAAGACATGTCCTTGTCGCGCCATGAGGAGCAAAGTGAACACGAAATCACGTGCCTATGATGTAATTAAGCGTCTGAAGAAAACCAAGTACTAGTAGTATGTACATCATTGCACTACTAGTAGTATGCTGGTCAATGGACGTGATTATACTCTGTACTGGAGAATAGTAATTGGCATGGCCATGAACTGATGTCATTCATTCTAGGACGAGTACTAGTTACTATAGTCTTTGAATCTGACAAATTATACATATGAAATTGCTACCTACAAAATTCATTGCATAGCATAAACCAGACAAGTAACAGTCCTAAATAACATTTCCGCTACATTTTTCATAATTCATGATATGAAGTTTCCATCATGGCCATCCTTGAGAATTCTGATTTATTTGTTCAGCTCTTTCTTGCGTGCTTCGATTTCCTCCCGGGAAGCTTTGGGTGGCATATCTGCGGCTGTCAGTTAAACTGCCAAGGATCTACCAAAGATATCACGGTACATACTGTCCGGGATTTGTGGTCCTTTAGACAGATGGTCCTGAGCAGTGGCCTTCTGCGATTCATTCTGGTTGGAGCTATTGCTGGCTGTTGATGGGAAATTGGTGGTGTCTGAAGGAATGACCGGCATCTTGGAGCGAGGTGTATGTAACCTAGTGAATAATCTTCTATTGCAATACAGAGTGGAACGAGTAGTCAAGCAAGAAGAAGCTCTATGATTAATTTATCTGAAGATGGTGCAGAGTTGTGTTGGTACGAATGGGATTTAAATAGAAGGAGCTTTGGAGAGGAAACGGGATGACGTCGATTGGAAATCAACCACCTGACATTGAATTTAATTTCATGAACAAAAAGGCCGCGACATACGGACTATTCCAGAATTGATCTACTCTCAAACCTGACAGGTTCGGGAATATTGAACTCGTGGTCATGGCTGTAACGACTAAATAATGGAAAGAAGGACTGGCGATCAAATAAATTACGAGCGCAATAGGTCACTACAAGTTCAACTATTTTCTTTGGGTATAGCCTTTCCAGTTGGCATCAACCAGTCAGTAGAGATGGCCAGAATTGTAGTCCAGGAAGAAGAATTAAGAATCCATACCTTATGTTTAGATAGTAATGCCCTACATTCTCTCCGAGTTCCCCACTCGGGCCTGAAGTGGGACCGGAAATGGAGTTAGTGGCACTGTAGTAGAAACTTAGCGGCAGCATTAGTGGTAGTGTGCCTCTCTCCCTCTTTCTGCTACTTGACCTCTTCTCTGACTTCCCCTCAAGGCTGATTTCTCCCAACAGCCAACAGTTCAACTACCCATAGGCATACGAATTACTCGCGTACGCCCCCGGTTCCGCCTCTCAAACTCACCCACAGTCAATCTTCTTAAGTCTTGATCGAACACCCGGAGAAATTGCCCCTCCTCTCCAGCTCGAGTTTGTTCTTGGCCGCATCAGCGATTATCCGTGTCTGGAAGTCGAGTGCATTTTTACACTTCTGCCTGGAGCAACTTCACCAACTCCTGCAATGCGTTATCGAGAAGTTCCTTAAGAAACATTTACGGCGCTGTATAACCTCTAATTCCGTTTCCGGTATTCTTGAACTAGCTCTTCGCGGTCCGTCATGCCATCTATCCTCAGTGACGCCGACAAAGAAACCGTCAAGAGGACTGTCCCCAAACCGGCGAACAAGATCCACGCTGTAGCTGTTGCGCGATTATATGTGGCCTACCCGGATCCTCAAAAATGGACATACACAGGTCTACAGGGTGCCGTCGTCCTGGCGAATGATTTAGTCGGGCGGACCTTCTGGTTGAAGCTGGTGGATGTATCGGTGAGTAACTGTGTCTGTCTTGATGGCCCCTTGACTTTTTTTTTCCCCCAGATTGCTGATGATTCCGTTCATTCCGAGCCACAGCCCGCTGGACGAGGTGTTATCTGGGACCAGGAGATCTACGATAATTTCCCCTATAACCAAGACCGAACATTCTTTCACACGTTTGAGCTGGAAGAGTGTGCCGCTGGTTTATCCTTTGCTGACGAGAAGGAAGCTAAAACGTTCATCAAGAAAATGCAAGAGCGGGAGAAAAATGTGAGCAAAGAAACCCGGCAGACACCTTTCGCATCCACTCGTGGTCAAGGCCCTGCTCCCATAGCAAATGGTAAACACGGCGTAGGACGGTCGATTTTCGGTAGCCTGCTAGGCCATCGGTCAACATCGGGGTCAAATGCGCCTCCACCAGTAGCACATACAGAACCTCCTGCGCCCTCCATTCAAGTCGCACCTCCCCCACCCAGCAGCCCTCCGCGCAAGCCCTTGCCCTTCGACACCAGTGATCCGTCATGGAAAGGTCTTCTGGACGAACTCTTGCAGATGGGCATCACGGAAGACCAAATCGCGGAGAATTCGGACTTTATCAAGGCATATATTGAGCAGAAACAAAGCAACGGGGTCGATTCTGCTCCGTCTCCAGCTGAGGATAAAAGGGGCAAAGCTCCCCCTCCGCCTCCTCCATCGGCGCCCCCTGCCCCTAAGTCGAGTTCTATAAGCCCGCAACATACAGGTAATAGTACGGGTAGTCGGCGAGGCGCTCCGCCACCACCTCCGCCATCACGGAGAACTCGTGCTGAAGCAGAGGAAGAGTCGCCTGCATCCACTCGCGAACCATCCCCGCCCCGGCCCAGATTCCGAGCGCCGCCTCCAATTGCAGATGCTGGCAAATTTGCGCACAGCAATGGGCCCCCTCTTCCCGGCCGACAACGAGCATTATCGGGCGCGAATCCTGGGCCTCCTCCCCCACCACGACCTCCAAAGACTCCTATGGATGATAGTCAACCCCGGTTTGGGGTGCCTCCACCTTTCCAAGGAGAGCGAAAGGTGTCCGCTCCTCCAGCACCACCCAGCCGTAACCCAGCGCCTCCAGGGCCACCGCCACGGCCACCTCCCCGCTCGTCAAGCCCTGCGGTACCGCCACAGCTTCCTCCCAAAGTGCCCCATGGCCAGGGATCAACGCCAGCACCTCCCCCACCACCCCCGAGAAGTCCGGCCAGCCAACCTCCTCCTCCGCCTGTGCCAGCTGCTTCCCGGCCCACGCCTCCTCCACCTGCATCTAGCGCGGTGCCCCCTCCACCACCACCACCACCGACTTCATCAAGCGTTCCTCCGCCGCCTCCACCGCCTCCGCCGCACCCTTCATCAAGCCCAAGTCCTTCTGTGCCTCCTCCCCCTCCCCCTCCCACGTCGAGCGTAGCTGCTCCTCCTCCTCCGCCGCCACCACCTCCTCCATCATCAAGCAGAAGCCCTCCAGCTCCTCCGCCGCCACCACCACCCCCATCTTCGGGCATACCTCCGCCTCCCCCTCCGCCCGGCAGAGGCCCCTTAGCCCCCCCTCCCCCTCCACCCCCAGCGCCAGCTGGCGGAGCTCCGCCGCCACCACCACCTCCTGCAGCTGGTGCTCCTCCGCCTCCTCCTCCCCCTGCAGGTGGAGCAGCCCCACCTTTGCCCACACCTGCTGGTGGGAGAGACGACCTTATGGCTGCCATTAGGGCATCCGGAGGCAAGGGTGGCGGAGGCTTGCGGAAGGTCAAAGACACCGACAAGAAGGATCGTAGCGCGGCGATGGTTCCTGGGTCTGCCAACGAATCATCCGCAGCTTCAACAGGGGGCGGTGCTGCTCAGGGTGGTATGGCAGGCGCGCTTAAAGCCGCTCTGGACAAGAGAAAGCAGAAAGTTAGCGGTAGCGGTAGGTTCATTATTTGCCTATTGATTGATGATGCGTACTAATCTAGAGTACAGATGATGAAAAGGACGACGACGATGATTGGTAAGCTTGGTGGCTACTTCTTATCTTTGCTTCATATGTTGCTGTGGGTTAGACCGGTCTAGTTTCGTTTGATACCTACATATTGCAGCGTTCTTCATCTCAATATTCAGCATTATTCTTCAATTCAGCAGATGTCGGTTGGGGTTTTCCCGCTAAAAAGGCTCCTTCATGTAGCAAAAGCAATGTCTTGCAATAGTCTGGGATGATCCGACAAGCAAATATCTGACTCCCTTGCGAAGAAAGCAGAAGTAGAAGAAATATTTGTTGTAGTTGGAGATATAGTACGGAACATCATTGACCCGGGATGGTCCGCGCGGCGCAACTCCATGTAGGAAAAAAAGAGAGCCGCCGAGCAATACTGCGGATCGGACAGAGGGAGAACGAGACGGTAGTACGGTAGTATTTCGATGGTGACTTGTTGATCTAGACAAGTCCGAAATGCTATCCCCGCCACCTTTGAAACCGGCAGTTCCTTCAGCGTCGCTTCTCCGATACCTGCGCTCCCAGTCAGAGAATACCTATGTCTTTACATCGGCATGCGGAACTTCTCGAAAGCCGCGAGTTCATAACCAGCCATCGCGTATGCCTGCATTGAGAAATGCATCCAGCTGGGCCTATATTACGCCGCTACAATGTCGCGCCACGTTACAGACAAACCTTCCAACCATTTCTAGAAGCCGTGGTTCGCCGCGATGTCGAGCTACGCTGGATCAATCCCCGCCTCCCATCACTGTGTTTTCGCGGGCTACACACACGAAGAGTCGCCCTTTACTTCGCAGGCTATTTGATCTAAGACGTAGCAAAGTGGCCGCAGAATCCAAACTGAACCGCACCGGCGGTCCTGCATTGGTCGATGAGGGAACAGAGGGCTTGAATTTTGGACGTGGATTAGCGGCAAAGGCTTCCAACGAGCTGCGATTGCGATGCACTGAGTTCGATAACAACGGCAATGTTACACTGGTCAATGGAGAGTTCAGGAAGAGTGAACTTATCGCAAAGGTTGGTAACTGTCCCTCTACTGAACGGTTGCGATTTTACTTTGCACAACATCAAAGCTAAACGGACTACAAAGTATGGCCTCCTCCCTCGAGACCTTCGCAAAATTGACTCTTCGACCTTGCCCCACATTCTTGTACGACCGAGTGCTATCCTTATCAACCTTCTACACCTTCGTGTCCTGATCAAGGCCGATCGGGTTTTGGTCTTTGATGCTTACGGATCTACCGATTCATATATGCAGTCGCTGTTTGTATATGACCTGGAAGGAAAGCTGCGTCAGAAACAATCGCAGGGTGCCCAATCTCTGCCTTACGAGTTCCGCGCTCTCGAAGCTGTTTTGATCAGCGTCACAACCGGTCTTGAGGAGGAGTTTAATGGTGTTCGAGAGCCCGTGGTGCGCGTGCTTCGGGCCTTGGAAGAGGATATCGATAGGGATAAACTCAGGCATCTGTTGATCTACTCTAAGAAACTGGGTAGTTTTGAGCAGAAAGCTCGACTGGTGCGGGATGCAATCGATGATTTGCTGGAAGCCGACGATGACTTAGCGGCGATGTACTTGACTGAGCGTGCAGAGGGCGTTCAAAGACAGGAGCACGACCATCAAGAAGTTGAAATGCTTCTAGAGTCGTACCACAAGGTTTGTGACGAAATCGTTCAGGAAAGCGGTAACTTGGTGACCGGCATTCGGAATACAGAAGAAGTGTACGTTGTCGCTCTTCTTATACCTAGAGTTACCTATGTGCAGACTCGCTAATTTCCGCTTAGTGTGAAAGCTATCCTCGACGCCAATCGCAACTCTCTCATGCTGCTCGATCTGAAGTTTAGCATCGGCACGCTTGGACTTGCAACAGGAACTCTATTCTCTGCTCTATATGGTATGAACCTGAAGAACTTCATTGAAGAGTCCGACTTCGGATTCGGAGGAGTCTCCGTTATATGTTTTGCGATCACCGCAGTTGTCTGCGTATATGGGCTAGCGAAACTGCGCAAGCTTCAGCGTGTCCGAATGTGGGGTGAGGCCGGCGTGGGTGGTTCACCGATGGTCTCCCTTCCCACTCGAAACAGCGCACTCACGGCACACCGGTCCAACTGGCGAGCGGATTCTATTGAGCCGGTCTGGGGTAGTCTTCCAGGTGAAGGTCGCGCCGAGAGAATCAGACGTTTGAAAGACAGCGCTGCGGCGGCCGCTGCCAAATCTGCTGCCACCGAACCTACTGCGCAGCGAGCAGCAGCTTTGAGGAATGCGACTAGGTCGCAACCAAAGCAGAGCAGTGATTCTGCAACTCATGGGGCAGCTGCTAACACCGGTGGTGACTCCGCGTAGAGCATAGGTACCATTATCAATCTTCAATGCCAGCTCCTTGTCTCCCTCTGGCCAGCCACGGTCACTCGATGCTGGTGATTGGCCATGACTTTCTATAACTGACGTATTTATCGCATTTTTGGGTGTTGGGTGCGTGGTTTTCTTGCTTTTCGTTTGATATCACCTGGACACAAACATCTTCCAAGGATCTAATGTGTTAACGTGTCTAGAGTACGTGTTCTCTCACTGATAGAATTTCCGGCAATTCTCGGAGCAAATATTTCATAATGTGTTCATAGATTTAGATCGTTGGAGAAAGCTCACCTCTATGTACATTAACACTACTCAATCTACAAACTATAAACCATGACTTATCTGCTGCCCCATACCTCTAACACAATCACAGACCTATCGTCATCATTCGAGCAGCACCACCGATGCCAGTAAGGGTGGCGAAAGAAAGGAGACGGAAGTCTTAGAAGTCTTGTTCGGGCTTCGGGCTTCGCAAGCAACCGAGCGTTTCTTGCTCAGTTATAGTTACAGCTTGCACGCTTATGCGACGATGGCATTCGCCCGTTGATAGAAAACGGAACGCAGAGGCTGATATATAGTCCGAATGGTGGCAAGGAAATTGACCAAGTGTGATGTGTCCTGAGTATCATATAGAAACTAAGTTAAATGTCCTCGCTGGTTGCCCGCCCCCTGTCCTTTGTGAATGCCCTTGGCCCGCTCAGCCCATATATTAGCAGCGCCTTCCACGCCCCCATCCCGTGAGCATTCCCGTTGAACTGCTGCCATCGCTTTGTCAAGAGCCGACCCAATGACTGCGTCACCGTTGCAGTCAGAAGTCTGTTGTTGGTTCCGCGCACGCCAATCCTTCGTCACTCGCTTGCGGCCGCCTATTACACCCATGTTGCGGGTACTAGGGATCCGAAGGAGCGTCTTCTCTACATCATATCCGATTTCCTCGGCAACGCTTATTGTCTTCATGGTGAGGGAGCCGTACATGGATTTGTTGAAGCCCACATCTGTTTGGGCCTCTTGTTTCGCCTTGCGGAGAGCCTTCAAGTCGCCCGTTGCCGGTTGGTCAGAATCAACGTCTTCATGTTGTGAGGAGTTCTTATCAGGGTCAGACTTCGACACCTTAGGCGGAGGATACCGATACTTCGCCCCTGAAAGCGCATGCGAGCAACAAGGAATCGCAATAAACGGTAACGGCGACTCCGGACACGCAAGGGTAGCCATAAGGGGAGTCCAGACCGTCAACTCATCAGCATGGTTCGAAATAATGAATGTATCCTTCTCAAACAAGCCCGCATGCGTCTCGACGCCCAGATCAGGCACTCCGCCCGCCTCCACCAACGCATCGGTAAAAGGCTTCGGGATATAGATCTCCTCCTTGAGTCGAGCCTGCACGAACTCGGGGAGAATCTTCCATGTTTTGCGCCGACGGGCGTCAAAGCCCCAGCCCCGGTAGCCTTCCATGAGGAGGACGTACACGAGCACGCCGTTCCCGCATGCAACGTCCACGAAGCCGGGGAAGTTCGGGTCGTACTTTTCGGTCCCGTCTTCGTTTCGCTCTTCGGCGGGGACGGCTCCGTACATGCTTCGCCATAGCTCGATGAGGAAGGCTGTTATTGCCAGGTCCTCGAAGACGTGCTTTGTTGGTTCCGTGTCTTCGACCCAGTCTCTACAGAGGTCTTTAGCGTACTTGAATTTGAGGCGGGAGTATGTGTTTTGGACTAGATGCTGTGGGATTACGTTGTCTTTGCTGGGGTTGTAGTTGCCTCCTTCGGAGGTTTCCGAGGGGCGTGTGTTGCGGGCGAGTCGGATCTGAGTATTCAGTAGGGAGTGTAGAGTCCGTTCTAGGCGGTTGGGGATTGCTTCTTCTGGGTACGGTAAGAAGTGCAGCGATAATGCTCCGGAGCCTGATCCAGCTTCTGTAGACTCTGTGGCGTCGTCGGTAAAGTCATACAGGTAGGCCAAAGAGCGAAGCAGGGGATGATAGAAAGGAATGTCCTCCTTCGACACTACATGCGGCATATAGACGGCCAGGAAGCGCCTTAACCGGGATTGCTGAGTAGCACCCTCGCTGACGGGGGCTATGTCCGCTTCATAGAAGTGACAGGTTTGCTCTAACGGCCGATCCAGCTTCGGGTTTCTGGGAATCAGCCTCCGGACCACCGTTCTGGTTAAGTTGAACCCGGCGACTTCTTTCGCCGCGATGGGTTCTACGCAGTCTTCAGCGTCCGCAGTAGCTTCCACGCTGGTGTTCCCCGTCTGCGCAAATGACAGTTCCTTCTGCTGGGGCGTACTCAAGACACCCTGGCTGTCGTAGAGAATATCTGCTCGGAACAGATGTGTGGAGTTTATGTTAATGTTCCCCAGGAGATATATAGTTAGATCTTTCATAGCCTCCGGGCTGGACGTGAGTCCATCCTCTATCAAGTCTTTGGATGTCACCCATTCTTCGGTGGGTGTGTTTTGCAGAATAGACGATGGCTCAAGCGTCTCGGGTAAGGGTTTTCCAGAGAGCTTTGTCACGTCTCTGACGGTTTTATTTCTATGATTTTTCATTGTGTGCTGTTTTTTGTGGTAGAACAAATAGACTTTTGGAATTTAAGACGCAGCGATTTGTTGGTTTTCGCCTCATGGACCACTCTTTTGAATAAAGGCTGGGTAATAGTTGGTATACCACAAGCGTCAGTGGTTATAGTCTTACTTTTTTGATCAACGTTCCTACAGAATATCTTATCAGGACATGATTGGCTAGAGACATCACCTTCGCTTAGAAGTTGGATTAGTCATGTCGATGATGGAAGTGGATATAGAGACATAATTCCCTAGTTAGTTAACTACTCCAAAACTATCTCTCTATCCACCCTCCATGGTGAATGGTAGTCACTTTGTAGTTATGCAAGGAATATGGCAAACTGTCAGAATCACTATGGAAAAGACCGTGACCTGAAATGTGATATAGAAAAGCGGTGAGCTTGAACTCTCACAGAAAGGTTAGTATAGATGTGAACAGAATATCATCACTCTTTGTCCACGCAATCAGGTTGACTCTCTAAAGCACTTAAATTTAATAACAGATTAAAGTTAGCGAGAAGACGCTATCTGATGTTTATCTTGCTTGCATCGGCCCTTGCAATCAGCCAGCCAATTCCAGTGAGCCACCATGACGAGAAAGATGCATTGCATGTCAACTCAGAATTGTGATATTTCCGACACTCCACAAGGCTACAATGATTGGCACACTCCAAATGCATTTACCTAATGATTATACCTTCTGCATGAATTTGCTTTTGTGATTCAGCTCCCACCGTCAGGGTTTCGTGGAAGGAGGACCTTCAGTGTCATCAAGTGGCTAATGTCCTGGACTCCTGGCCCATATGGTGATCCTAACATCCATTGGTTATGGACCATGGTACCGTCCTGAAGGACCAGAATCATGGCATACTGAACCTCGCTACAGAGTAGAGTAGCACGAATAGCGCTGGAAGGGAGATATCCTCCTTCCGATCTGCATGAGAGAGCGCTGCATGAGGCCCCACAACTGATAATCCCAGCAACCGAGCACTTCGTTTAGAACAGTGAGGTACAAGGAGTGGCCCAGATGCCATCCGGCATTGGTGAATGACATATTGCGTCATGCAGATTCTGTGCTCTTGTCGCCTCCAGCAGTCTGTGATTCGTTGTAGCAAGATTTTAAAGGAGGATACTGGTTTCCAGCCAGCTAAAAGTGTGTACAGTATCTAACCGACAGAGTCAGGATCTACAGGGTACCGCAGTACTAGATCTGGACTGACTTTCTTGATGAGCAATTGCCCCCCGCGATCGGATCAATTATTATTGGCTACAGATTGCAATTTCTCGTTGATACAATGGCAAGGATGAGGGACGTGCCATGGGAGCTTACGACTGGCGGTAAGGTAGAATGTATTTAAGCGGAGACGGGTCTATCCCCGGTGCTGTCGTTCATCAACTTTCTCACTGCAATTGAGCCTACAGCTGACGTCTGGCTTGCTCTGTTGATCTTGAATCCCTGCTACTACCACCGAGAAGCCGAACGTACTTGACCATGGGAGATACCGGCCCTGTTCTTGAGCCTTGGATGCCTCCTCATGCGCCACAGGCATTCCCTCCTGGTAAAGGCAACATCTATCCCTTCGGGGAGTCGCATGCAAGTTAGCTCGCTGTCCATCCTGATAGACAGGTACTGACTGTAACCAGGCCGTTAGCGTATCTCTGCCGACATGGGACTCAGTGATTGCACTTTCTCGAAAAGATAAATGGCTCCTTGACCAACTCGAATGGGACTATCCTCGGTAAGCCCCATGTTCTCGCTCGAGATAGGAGTGTTGTCAGCTAAGGTATCAAGGTTCTATCTAAACAAGCCGATTCGCGACCTTTCTGATGCAGTTCTCCGCCGACTCCAGATCAACGACATCACAATCTCCTGCATGGTCTTCTCGTCTGCTGCTGCTGGTCAACAATGCGCCACAGTACTCAAGACATTGCCCTGTGAGAATCCGTTTGCAATCGAAGTAGTTCGGTTTGTCATGCCTCTGGAGTCGAATATGGGTGACACCAGTGCCCACTGGGCCAACTTCACTGCGGTCTTATACCCATCTGATCTGTTGAATGCGGCAATGGCATTCTGGCGGGATACCGGTTCAGGGTTATCAACACGTCACGCAGAATTCTGTTTGGAAGAACTCGGCTATCTTGACTCCGACTCTGCGACTCCGGCATACCGAACCCCAGCTCCACGGAAGAGATGCCGAAGCCAAACTCCGGAGTCTCTTACATGGATGCGAGCTGCGGCTGGGAACTCCCAAGAGGTGAAATCATTCCTTGCAGGCCTTGCTACGTCTGAGCAACCGGAACAACCACCTGTGAGTCCTGACGATGTGTTCCTATACTCTACCGGTATGAACGCTATATACACGCTATCGGAAGCTCTAGCTTCGCCAGAATACAAGGTTGCCATGTACGGGTAAGTATCTCTCACGGACTGTGGCGCGAGCAATTCTAACGAAACAATTCATAGATGGCTATACCCACAGACAGTTGACGTCGTTCGACGAGGCACATGGGCAGAATGCCTCTCCTACAAATACGGCACGGAGGAAGAGTTGGATCGGTTGGAGGCCCTCCTGCAATCAGGCCAACAGATCCGGGCATTATTCTGCGAACTGCCCAGCAACATCACTTTGGCATCACCAAATCTCCATCGAATTCGCGCACTGGCATATAAATACGGCTTCGTTGTCGCCTGTGATGACACCGTTGCCGGCTATGTCAACATCGATGCGCTGCCTTATGTAGACGTGATGATGTCCAGTCTTACGAAGACATTTAGCGGAGCATCATACGTCACCGGTGGAGGGTAAGATAGCACCTACACCAGTTCAACATTGTCACCAAACTCCAACTAATCTTCTCACTCAGTCTTGTAATAAACCCCAACTCCCGCCATCACGACCAAATCCACGCCGCCCTATCCAAGAACCGAGACACCTATTTCCCCCTAGACGTCAACACCCTCAGACAGAACAGCAAGAACGTCGTCTGGCGTGTGAAACAATGCAATCAGAACACGCTTCCACTGGTCGATCTCTTCAAAGCCCACCCGGCCATCGCCGCAGTAGACCACCCGTCCATCGCGCCAACATCAGCCCTGTACAAGAGCGTGATGCGCAAGGACGGCGGCTACGGCAACGTTCTGAGCGTTGTCTTCCATGATCCGCGCACAGCAGAGCACTTCTACAACATTTTCAACGTCTGCAAGGGGCCCAGCTTCGGGACGAACTTCACGTTAGCCATCCCGTATGTCCAGCTAGCTAATTACTGGAATCAAGACAAAGTTGCGAAGCACGGGGTGCCGAGGCATATTATTCGGATCAGCGTTGGGCTGGAGGATTCGAGGCAGATTGTGGAGACGGCGAGGAGGGCACTGAAGAGTGTGGATGAGTTTGAGTTGAACAAGGATCTTAATTGATCTGTGATTTTTTTTTTTTTTTTAATAATTGCTAGCTACGTCAATTAATTGTCCACATCCCATCCAGCATCATCAAATCCATAACTGCATGCTTTACTGATATACAAACCTACAATCTACATCCAAATCAGAAGACTTATACTAACCAATGCTTCTCCTTTATGTAATGGCAGACTCAACGCCCCAAACACCTTGTTTCTGTCTTACCAAGCACCCCAGAAAACTATCCACCTTGATAACACAATCCTAGAAAGCCCGAGGACAATCAATAAATCTCGACCTTAGACAGAAAATGTACAAACATACACACAATATACAGCTACTACGCAGTAGTACCCCCATCTGCTCTTTCTTACATAAAAATAAAAGTAAAAACAAACCCACACAAAGCTCTACAAATGCTTACCAAAACAACACCAAGCAAAAGCGCGCCCCACCCAGCTAATTGATCAACCCCCATGACGCAATGACCCCCACCATTATAAAGCCCTATCTATCTTCCAACAACCTAATACAATCCCTACAATAAAAAGTCACATACCCCCTACCTAGTACCCCACCTTATCCCAACATCCCTCCCTTGAAAACAAACAAAGAAAGAAAGGAAGGAAGGAAAGAGAGAAAGAAAGAAAGAGAAAATGCCCCCAAGATGCTTCATAATCCGACACGGCGAAACGGAATGGTCCCTCAATGGCCGACACACAGGCACCACTGATCTGGCGCTGACAGCCAACGGAGAGAAGCGGGTCAAGGCGACGGGCAAAGCACTGGTGGGCAATGATCGGTTGATTGCGCCGCGGAAATTGGTTCATGTGTTTGTTTTTTTCTTTTCCTTTCCTTTCCTTTCCTTTCTCGTTTCCGTATCTCTTTTTATTTGGTTTGCTGGGCTAATGGGGTTGTTCAGGTATGTCTCGCCGCGGGCGCGGGCGCAGCGGACGCTGGAATTACTGGAGATTGGGTGTCGGGAGAGATTACCCTGGAATGAGGCGCGGAGGACCGAGGATGAGGAGCCGATTCGGACGGAGGCCAAGGTGGAGATTACGGAGGCTGTGAGGGAGTGGGATTATGGGGATTATGAGGGGTTGACGAGTAAGCAGATTAGGGAGATGCGGAGGGAGAATGGGGAGGGGCCGTGGGATATTTGGCGGGATGGATGTCCTGGTGGAGAGTAAGTTTTGTTTTTCCTCCCCCCTTTTCTTAGATTTCTTTTATGGTTGGGAGAGGATGATCGCTGTTTTGTATGTATGTATTTATGTATGTACATCATTGCTGACTGACTCTAGATCCCCCGAAGACGTCGTCCGCCGTCTTGATGCCCTAATCGCCGATATCAGGAAGAAGTTCCACGGTCCTTGTTTCGACAGCGAAAGCCAGCAAGGAGACGTCCTGATTGTCGCACACGGCCATATCCTGCGGGCGTTCGCCATGCGCTGGACCGGGAAGCCGTTGACCGAGACCGCGCTGATTCTGGAAGCTGGAGGTGTGGGCACACTGAGGTGAGAGAGTCCGGCCGTGGTGCCACGAGCTGCGCTAACCGTCCCAGCTACGAACATCATAATATCGAGGAACCGGCAATTATCCTCGGAGGAGGTTTTGTGGTCGAGAACTAATGGGCGTGATATCTATCAGTGTTCTGTTTGTTGGATGACTTATCCAAAACACCAATTAGCAGTTAGAATAGAGGTGGAAATCGGATGGATGGATATGTAGATAGAGGGGGGACGAGATAAATGACGTTCGATAATCAAAAGAGAAAACTCACACATATATCCCACTAAACCAAAGTACTGGTCGATCACGATTCACTCTCCTTCTTATCGGCATTACCCTTGACACCCTCCTCTCCCAACACCTTGGCCGATCCCATAAATAAAGCTCCAACATAACCGCCCAAGAACCGCATATCCTCTGCCTGCACGGAAGTCATACGAAGCAGGTTTTGCGTGTCAGCCAGGTTGGCGTTCAGCTGCTCCAACTGAGCCTGCAGGTTTGCATACTGCCGAGTCTTAGCGGCGGACATCGATGAAGGACCGGTGGCGGTCGAAGACGGAGGGAGCATGGAGTGGCGGGGGAGGGCTTGAGATTGGCTGTAGTGGTGAGAAGGCGGCATGATTGCTCAAGATCTTAGTTCGTTCGCCGAATGCTTGTATGTGTTCGTTGGTAAACTTCGTGCGCGAAGGCTGTTGGGGTCTGAACGATGTGAAAATGGCTCAAGTTTGTTTACACTCGGTGGGGCGTCGCTTTAGGGATTAAATCCACGTCGGTCACGTGGAGGCACCAGAAACAAACCCCCAATCATGAACTGAACAATTAATCTATATCATTTTTGGTTGTGGATATACAACACCATACAATCGACTATACATTAGGCAGTCTTCTTCTCTCTGTTATGCAAATGTTTGGTCATTCAAAACACTCTCGTCGTGACATGGCAGGATCACCATCTATGTATCATGCGAACTTCAAGTCTCGTTTATTGTCAATGACATGGTTCTAATCGAATGATAGCCGTCCGTGTCGAGACCTCAGCTCAGCTCTCTCGTCAATATCTTGCAAGAACTCGAACCCTGCCAACTCAGATCACTCAATCAACCGAATAAATCAGACTCCTGCTCTTTTTATGCGCCAGAAACCAGACCATGAACGTAGAGATTTCGGGGCTCCTAGGATGTTCCACACCTGAGCCCATAACAAAAGCAGACAGAATGGCCGAGGGCAAGGGAGGAAAGGAGGCAAGGGAAATGAGAAAAACAAAAAAAGGAAATGTGTCAAAGGAGGGCATGCATGTCACAAAACAGTGGAGATGATACTGTAGGAGATACAACGAAATGAGGCGCCCACTCAAGGTAGTGTACAACATTCTTTCATGCAGGAAGAGAAAAAAAGAAAAGGAAAAAGGAAATGAGATAGTCGCGGGTGACTGGAGATGAATGTTTGTGGTATAATTGCAAGGAAGTCAAATCATACTTGTCGGATCGAGCTGTGTGCTCGCCTTCATTAAAATAGAGTGCTCGAAGAAAAAGGAAAGTAAAGTGAAAGCAAATGACCACATGCAACACGCACCCGACCACTCCAAAGCAGTTGTGCAAAACGAGAAGATGTCCCGTATGTCCCACGGCGTATATGTAATGAACTGAACGAGAATATAAGGTCTTGAGTCCGCTCCCACCCCCTTTGCCAAGCATCTTATTAGAAGAAATTCTTGTACAAAGCCAAAGGGGACCCCCAGGCCCGCGTTGTCCAGCCAAGGGAGGGGGAAAAGGAATGGAACGCGAAGTAACCAGATGAGGACGTATAGAACAGGGTTCTAAAGCTCAGCTTTTATGAAAGGGGGACGGAGGACGGCGGGCGGCGTCGGTCAACGAACGGGCGTCGCAGCTTGCTGAGCATTCAAGCTGATTTGGCTGCTATGAGCTGAGGTTTCCGAATCAAGATTCGCACTGGCGCCACTATCACCACTCTCCGCGCTGGCGCTCGCACTTCCGGTCAGACTTCTATGCTTGGGAGTGCCCTTGGCTAAAGACGGGTTGCTCACCCCATATTGTTGCTCAATTTGCTGCGGACCTACCGCATTACCTTGTCCAGGCGGATGTCTGGGAACTGGTGCCCGCATTTGTCCGGGCGGCGAAGGTTGGCCGCCGCGAGGGCCGTTCGGTGGGCCTAGGCTTGGATCTTGGGAGGTGCCTGGTCGGCCCATTCGAGGGCCAGGCGGACCGTAGGGGGGAGTCGCCGGAGACTGGCTATTCCTCCTACTGGTTGGGTAAGGATGTGGTGGATAGTCACCCATTCGACTGGCCGTCAGCGAATTAGCACGCGACCCTGCCTGCATTTGGTTTCGGTCGACCGCTCCATATCGATTCGATGAGTACGCCATCATGGGATTGTCCATGAGAGAATCGTGAAGGCCAGGGATTTCCTGCATGATCCGATCGCTGGTACGTTTTCTTCCCCCGAAGTATCGGCTAAAGGACGACCCAGGCCTGCTGCTGCCGCCGCCGCCGCCGCCGCCATTATTTAAGGTGATTTCCGGGTTCTTACGGAGCTGGCTGGCATTCAGGGCTGACTTCTTCGTCCGCCTCGATGTGATACTCAACATGTCCACTTGGTCCGGATCGATCGATGGAATCGGCAGAGTGTCCATGGGATCGAAATAGTCATCCTCGTCCTCTTCGTCAAATGTTGATCTCGGGGGTGGAGGTGGTCGCCGAGGGCCTCGACGCATACCCATCTCCTGTTCTCTGATCTGCAATTCACGCTGTCGGATCGCCAATTCTCGTTCCCTTAAAGCCAAGTCAGCTGCGGATGATGGAGGCCCGGGCGGCATATCCGAATAGCCGTTCGTGCCGTTCTGAAGTGGTACGCCATTCTCTGCAGCAGCTGCGGCCGAAGCAGCATCATCGTACATGACGAGGTGGCTGAACTCCTCGAGACCTTCCAATGAAGCATCACGAGGAGGCATTCTGGCTGCTTGCGGCTGTGCGCTCGGGGGTCTTGACATTCCCGGGTGAGGGGGCCCACGTCTAGGCATCATCCCAGAAGGAGCCCTGCCTCCACGCATAGGACCATTCATCGGTCCTCTCGGCGGTGCCGAAGACATCCGAGGTGGCGGTTGAGCCAGCACAGGTGGAGGAGATTCGTTAGTCCGGGGCTTACTCAGATTCGTGGCATTGACATGGTGAAGCACTGCGTAGAGGGTCTCAATCCGAGGGATACGGACACCTGATTCAGTCGCCAATTTGATTGGAGATCCGAGATATGTCTCTATTTCCATCGGACGGCGGGCCTGGAAGTCCTGATACATCGTACTTGGTGCACCATTGGCGGTCATCATTTCAATCGTCTTCTTCGCGAAGTCATTCGGAAAAGAGCACCCGTTTGCCCGCGCAAGCTCGAGGAGCTCCTCAATGATGTCTGAGACAAGTTGGCGTACGCCGACCTTCTCGAGAAGTTGTGTGTGGTTGGAGGTTTCAAACATTACACTAGTAGGGTAGAAAGCAATAGGGCTGTAGCACCACAGTTAGTCAGACTCCGTCGGAAAAGTAGCCTTCTCTCGCGACTCACCCTATCATACGATCGAATTGCTCTTGTCTGATGTTTTCTGATACTTTACAGTCGACTTGGCCAGAAGCCAGTGTCATCGCGAGCGCAGCGGCCATATCGTTTTGAATCGTGGACGGAATGCTGGTTTGCTTATTTGTAGCACCAACCCAGATCTCGGATGAGTTTAGATGCTCGAACTCGCTGGCACCAATCTGAGAGATCTCCACCCCTGACACAAGCGAAAGGACGACGTTTGTCGGAAACCGCTGCTCCAGGTGCGATTCTACTCCCAATGTGTTCGTTGTGTTCACGAGAATGCACGTATGTTGAGGGGTGACGACGGACTCGATGACTGAAGCCAGGTCGTAGACATCTGGCAGTGCCTTGACGCACAGAATGACGTAGTCAAATGCATTCTCGCGAGACGCGGCATCTTCGGGTGTGCGGACAACTGTATAGAAGCACTCACATTTAGTGTCTGAACAAAGGATACAGACCGTACGTAGCGGGGAACAACGATCCGACTCACCATGGCGAGGCTTAAAGCGCTCATTGCCGAAAGCTTTCGACCTAAATCACCGTTGATCAACGAATCGCTCCAGGAATCAAAATTGACGAGCGACATACTTGAAGGATACTCCATATTGAGATACTGCCTCGTAGCCCGATTTCCACACTAGTGTCACATCGCAGGAGGTCGTCGCCTGAAGTCTCCACGAGAGGAAGGCCGAGATAGCATTGCTGCCGACTAAACAGAGTCTAGTTAGATGACGGCCCATCCTGGGTACTTTGGAAGCTGATTTGGGTTGCAATAAGGGCCGATTTAGGGAACGACAGGAAATTTGGCGTCAAAAAAGC
Organism: Aspergillus pseudonomiae; assembly: GCF_009193645.1. Lineage (NCBI taxonomy): Eukaryota > Fungi > Ascomycota > Eurotiomycetes > Eurotiales > Aspergillaceae > Aspergillus > Aspergillus pseudonomiae. The sequence goes on from NW_022476109.1 coordinate 73,286, forward strand.
AAATTGGAACGGTCTTGCCGGGTCAGAGCGAGTACAAACCTGATAAAATGCGCAAGCGCGGCGGAGGAGCCATAATTAGCGATCAAAAATGGAAGGAAGCTCCCGCTGGTCCACGTCGAAGAAAAGGCGATGGAGTGTAACTGGTAGACGAAACTCCAGAACAACGACTGGAGGCGCGATTGACGCTGCCTACCACGGGATGGACGAACGCAATATCACGACCGAAGCCAGGGCGATTTCGCGATGATTAAAACAACGGATTATGAAAAGGACCAAAGAAAACGAAAGTAAGGGGAGTCACACAGGACGATTAAAAATGGGCAAAGGGATTGAGGAAAGGGACCAAACGAAAGGAGGAATTAATCGTAGGGAGAGAAGGAGAGAAAGACAAGACAGTATAGTGAAAGGGGATGAGGGAAGGGAAAAGGGAAAAAGAGGAAGACGCGAGAGGAGACGGATGGAGAATAGTAGGAGTAGTAAGTAGTAGTAGAAGTCGATGGAGAGTTGCTGGAAAGCAGATGTGCCAGCTTTGGGCGGAAAGGCAGCCCGAAAGTAAGCCTATGGAGCAGAATCTGTAAAGTTATCTCTTTTTTTTTTTTTTTTTCCTTACTCTCTTTTCGTATTTTCCTTCTAATTTTTTTTACTCTTAGTTTTCTTTACAATGACCAGACCTTAACGGTCGTGGATCCCCCGCCAGGGCTCGAACCGGAAACGGAGTGCAGGGGAGACGAAATGACTGTCAACGGAGAGGGGGAGAATAGCGAAAACAGTTTCCGTACTATGAAAGAAACAAAAATAAAAATAAAAATAAAATAGATTTGAGGAATGAATGATAAGGAAATAGCAAAATAATAAAATAATAAAACACAATTAAAATAAAACTCAAAAAATGCTGATTCCCGTACACACACACCGAAGTCAATTCTTCTATTAATTCCGTTAGTATCGGAAATGGGAAAGATAAGTTCGAAAAAGAAAAGAAAAAGAAAAAAAAAAAAAGAAAAAGAAAAAGAAAAAATTCATACTTTCCTTCGTCCGTTTATTTTTAATCTTATTTAGGAGGCGAAACGGGGACGATGAATTCTGAGGACCATGGCTACTCCCCAACAATGACTATGGCGACTCCCCTGTTCTTTTTCTGGGTTCCAGTTCCTCTTAATCCTTACCTAATTAAACACCACTCACGCTATAAACAAATATATTATATTATGTACATAATAATAGAAATCAATCAATAATTGTCGACGATTTTTCTCTTTCTTTTTTTCTTTCGATTGCATTCTGCTTAAATCTATACCCACAATTTCAATATTACTTAGTGCTAGACAGAGAGATAACTACTAGTAGTACACCTCACTAGAGGACGGAGCGACATCACCACCAGCGTCATCACCTTAATAAAGACCGAAAGGAAAAATCGAAAACAGAGAAATTATGAGAGTGGATGATTCATGAGACACGACACCACCCACTCGAGCCAACCATGATGCAGTAATCACCCAATCGACCACAGCTGCACATCCTCCCGTCGAGGATCCCCACTCGAGCCCACTTGGTTTGTTGGATGGTCGAAATCAGAAAACCGGGATATCACCGCTTGAAATTGGCCCCGGCGACATCGGATTGGCCTCTCGCGAAGCGATGGAGAACCTCATCGACTAGTCGGAACTAGGTTATGGATGTGCTTTCCCAGCACCAGGTACTTCTTGCGCTTAGTCCACGATAGCGCTGATAACTAACCTGATTCTAGTAACGAGCTAGAATCACCCTAAGGTGCAACCCAGAGGAAAGATACGAACAGAAGGAACTAACGGAGTCGTTCATCCCTCGATATCCACCTCGTTCTAAGACATTGTCCTCTGTACGGAGTAGATATAATATAAACTCATTCCTCCATCTCCATCTGTTACTTCCCATCTGTTCATTCCCCTAGAATACACAGTATACTCGGGACCGTCAGCTTCGGTTGTGCCAACCAGCAACAATCCTTCCGGATGGTTGAACTGAATCATTGAACCAAGAAGCCACAGACGCCGGAAGTTTTACCCTCCAGGATCAAGCTACCCAGTCAAAAGCCCCTCACAAGAGACAGCCCATGCCCATGAAGCCGGTGCTGCGTGTGACAAAATTTCAGCATGATAGATCCCGTGTGTCTCATGGGCAGTATGGTTATCACTGTACACCGTTTCTTTCCTTATTTTCTTTTTTTTTTTACAGCGTTTTGGTGATCCAACTTCTCCATCAGAGGGGTACACCGCAAGCTAACTCCTCTTCGTCAAGTACTCTAACCTAATCTTAATCGTCAACCATGGGAAGGGATATCCCGTCCCAGATCGGACATTACACCTTCGGGAAGGGGGAGGCGGTGTTGACTCCTCTCGGCATACCAACAAGCTCACCTCCGGAGCAGGGATCGATCGACAATTCCAGGGTCCGATTACTAAGGTCAATAGTAACCCATCAGGTAAAGGCCGCATGCAGTGACAACCCATCATTCAAGTAACTACTTCTAGCCTAGACCACTCTTCATGGTCTTGCTATTTACGGGCTGCAGTGCATGGATGCAGGTTACATCCTGCCAGGTACTGTACCGAGAAGACTTCTAGATAAACTTCAGAATGGAAACGAGCGCATGGAAACTCTCCATGTGGTCGGGTATTGTTTGGCGATCAAAGGCCATTGTTTGAAGTGAGGCAACGACGGGGGAGACGACCGAACGGAACCCAGGGAAATAACCTAAAGCGCTCGTTTCGGATCTTTTGCATTGGGGGGCTTTTGCTAGGTTTGGGAAAAATTGAAACAGTGGTGGAGGATGGGGGAGTCACCTGGTTAATAATCAATCCAGGCAACTTACATAAGTCGGGTCGTTGCGATTCCCATTGGAGGTCCGATGAATGTGCGGAGGATTCCAGTGGTGTAAGGCCAAGTCGCTTGGTATTTATCATTTCCAATCTGAACATTCTCCAGGCACCTGACAGAAGTCTTGTTGTCCCCTGTCAGCCCCCCGACTCTCAACGTCCAGGATAGTCCTGTACGTAATCCATGACCTCATCATCATACAACCCACGAACAAAGAGCAAAGCAGCAAACAAGCGAAGAGGGTAAAAAAATCCAAAACAACTCGGAAACTATGGTCCAGACCTTTGGAGACGCCGATCACGCCGATTGTTCAAAACATCGGCCGTGGGTCTCCAATCTTGGCGGAATCTAGCGTGTACTCTAGTTGCCCAGCAGAACAAATCACATCCCACTCCCTTTAGTTCCTGTTTCTATCTATGGTACCGGCCAGTGGGTCAGGTACATATCGAATCTTCCAATAATAGCGGGAGAGATTTCCTGAAGTCCCCTCTCGACATTGCCCTTGTTCATAGAAAAAGGGAAAGTATCGAGAGCTGAAGAATGTCCGGTTGCGGCAGACATGATATGATGGTTGCAGCGCCGCATATCTTCCAGAAACCTGTCACTGAAAGGAGACAGGGACGATGCATAAACCCCGGCTCGTATAAGTCAGTTTTATGCAATTCACAAGGTGACGGCGGAATGGGTCCCGCCATATCTGCGTTCGGCGAACTCCAACGTTACCGACCGCCACCGGCTTCAACATCCCCTTTCTATCCTACAGTTCATCGCTTCCCCAGGCCAGAGAGGGAGACTTCCGTACGGCGTACGTAGTAGGCCACCTCAGCAGTGGGATATCTGCGACGAACTTCTGGTCGCGTAGACTGGGTAAGCATTGTCCAGCCCCACATCAATCCGCAGCCGATCGATCGATTTCATGGCTCCCAAGACTGCCTAATTTTCTCCCAGTCAAACAAGACGAGGAACAAGGTACTGTCGACTAGAGACAGTAGTACTTCCGTTGGATAAAATAAAATAAAATAAAAAAGAAAAAGAAGGACAGCTAGACTTTTGGTTACATCCGTATGCAACAAGCCCATGCACGTAAGACGCGACACAGATGACGGTTACACAGTCAACGCCGTGTCTTAGGCTTCTTCTGCTACCCGTGACTACTACTACTACTAGTGAGCGGGCGAAATCGAGTCAAGCCACAAAGTCGTGCCGATGCAAAGATCCTCAAAAAGCGGCGGGAAGAGATGCTGCTTTGGGGTTAGTCCCAACATGCATCAAATCAGGTACAGACCAGAGGAAGAGTAAAAGTAAAAGGAGGAGATAACGCTTAATCAGCGCTGAAAGCAACCATTCCCACCGAGTCAGAGCAGGAAGAGGGAAGGAGAGAAAGCAACCCGAGTCATGACACTAGGATGAGAAAAATATGAAAAGAAGAAAAGATAACCCCACTCCAACAAGAAGAAGAAAAAAAATTTGTGCAAACCTCAGCCGCAACCCGAGATTTGAATTTAATAATTTCTGATGTCTCCATCATCCTATACGCAGCAATACATCCGCTTTCGACCTGTCATACCAAAAAAAAAAAAAAAAAAAAAAAAAAAAAAAAAAAGTAAGGTAAAAAAAAAAAAAAAAAAAAAAATTAACTCAAGTCCAAAACCACTCCAATCCAATTCTCTCTTACTTTGTCACAAATCCAAACGTGCCCCCCATACGTCATAGCACGAAATCATCCCGTCGCAATGATAGGAATTTGTCTCTGATTTCCCCCGCAAGCCCCAAAAAGCCGTGGCACACAATGATCGTCAATGGCGTTCAGCAAAGCTTAGTCGAATCGTGGAGTCTCGCTTCCGCGTATATCGTAAGACTAGAAGGTAAGGTATCGGCGTAGCACCGCCACTCGGCACGACGCTACTTCTGCGGGCGAAATGAAGGTTGACTCCACTATCATGAAAGTGGTACGCGTGGGCAACCTGGTTCCGTCAGGTGGGAGAATGGCATTGACTGATTGATTGATGGGAACGTCCATCAATTGTCAATCAATGACTATCAACTGTCTATCCGTGTCTATCAGATGATGCATTCTTTTCCCTTTTCTTTCTGAGTTGATCGGGGTCTTGGCGGTTGGCCGGATTCGCTGGGCGGAAGTCAAGATATACATCTCGGTTACACTTTGATCAACCTGGATCAAGGAAACCGTTCACCAGCGATGAGCAAATTAACCCGCAAACGACGGGACTGGAGGGGTAAAGGGTATTGGATTGACATGATCTCCATGGAACAGAAATCAAGGTGCTTTTCGGCGAGCAGGGACCAGACGGTGGCCATCAACTGCTTCAAGCTTAGTCGGTCTCTGCCTTGTTTTGCTATCTGCCGATCCCACTCTCAACCAAGCTCAGCTTCTGACACCCTTCCGGGGTCACCCGCAATACTGGTCGTCCTTACATTACTTAATGACCTATATTATTACTGCTGGCGCCTCCGGGTAGCGCCCGCACAAGTAACGTACAGCTACGTAGATAACACCCCGCAATTGAGTTGACCCGGGAAACAACAGCATTTGAGATTTATAGATAATACAGTTGACGCCCTAGCAGAGGCACTGGCACCACCCTAAATGTCATCTAAGGCTCCTAGTGATTAAACATGACTGAGTATGCTTTTCCCCCACCCTTTCCCATCCTGCCGACCAGTGCCTCATGGAGAAGCAGCAAAAGACACTTGACGGAAACAAAATCACAACCGAACCATCGCGCCAAAAGATCAAACAAGTAAAGAAAAAGGAATCAAGTTAGAAAATGACAAAATATCGAATCGCACCAGGCACGGTGTATTGACAGTCCGGCCATTTATGCCATGTACGTGCTGGAGTCAACGCCACCCTCGGGGTATTCACTGTATAGATGCCATTAGTTCCCGGTGCAAAAGATGAGGGTAGAAAGGGAAGACGGGTCACGTACGGAAGAGCAACTTCGAAACGCTTCTCAATATCCTTGAGGACCTTCTCGTCCTCCTCGTTGCTAACGAACGAGATCGAGAGACCCTTGGTACCAAAACGACCGGCACGACCAACACGGTGCAGGTAAGAGTCGGCGTCCGCAGGCAAGTCGTAGTTGATAGCAAGGTTGATACGCTCAATATCGATACCACGTCCAAAGACATCAGTAGCAACACAGATACGCTTGTTGAACTCCTTGAATTCCTTGTAGCGTTTGATACTAATACGCCGTTAGCAACAGAATTGTATTGTTTACGCAATACGACAAACTTACCGCTCCTCCTGGCTCACACCAGAGTGGACCGCGATACTCGGGAAGTTACACTCGCGCAAGAGCTTGTCCAGCTCATTTGCACGGAGTGTGCTCTTGACGAAGATAATCACCTGGTTGAACTCAAGGCTATCCAGGAGTTCGTTCAGTTTCCGGTTCTTTTCCGCTTCGCTAAGCTTGATGTAGTATTGCTGCAGACCGTGGAGGGTGAGTTTGGTGTCGTCGTCCACGTAAACTTCAAGCGGGTTCCTCATGAACTTCTTGCAAACGGGTCTGATCTCCTGGGAGAGAGTGGCGCTGAACATCATAACTTGCTTGTCGGCGGGGGTAGCACGGAAGATCTCCTGAACATCGCGGCGCATGTCTAGGCAAGGGTGTGAGTCACTGAGTCTATATCAATACATCGATGCTTTCACTCACCGATCTGGTCGAGCATCTTGTCACACTCGTCAAGAACAAATGCCTTGACATTACGCAAAGAAAGCTTCTTCTCGCGAACAAGGGCGTTCAGTCGACCAGGAGTACCGACGACAATGTTGGGGTATGATTCTTTGTTGGATAGCACTTCGACGTCCTTCTGAATGGGCGTACCTCCGTAGAAGACGGCAGTCTTCACGTCGGGAAGGTACTTGCTGAAACGAGCATATTCGTTCTTAATCTGGTAGGCCAACTCACGGGTGTGGCACATAACCAAGACAGAGCACTCTCCGGGGACAGGCTCCAGCTGGTGAAGGGTGGTCAAGACGAAGACGGCGGTTTTTCCGAGACCAGACTTTGCCTGGCAAAGAACATCGACATTGAGAATGGCGGTCGGAATGCAAACTTGCTGGACTATAGTGAGGCGGAACGGTATGTTAGACTTGTATTCGATCCATAAGACTTTGGAAAAAAGAAAGCAATCCGCGTCGCAAGTCCGTCCATCCCCCGAGTCGTCGAAAAAGGCAGGCAAGTGATGTCAACTTTCGTTTCAAATCAACTACTAATGAAAACACTAGTCGGGCATCTATTCAACTGCAGGATAATATCTCTGTCGAGAGTGCCCTGCAGACGGCACGAGAACGCCTGCCGTCCAAGATATGGTGGCAAAAGCGCCCTGACTTTCGAATAGCATTTTTCGCAAATCACCCATTCTTGCTGAAAACGCAATTACCTGGATGATTCGCGAATCCAGTCTCACCGTAATTCGCTGATGTATAAGCAGCGGGTAGTAACTGTTAAAGCACTACTACCACCACAGTGTCTTGTGTGTAATAACCCAAGCAAACATCCTCATGCCGCCCTCAGGCTCGGACGAGATAGGTGGCCAAAAAGCGACTATGGACTCCCGCGGAGATGGACGGACGTTGGAACATAGAGCAATGGAGGGAGCTTGTGGGAAAGAATGTTATCAACTAACCCTCCGATGGATGTTCGAAACCGCAATCGGTGATGGCACGTAGAAGTTCTCCCTTCAGCAAAAAGTCGCGGAAACCGGTCGAGTGAATACCGACGTAGCTTCCCTTCTTGTCCGTACGGCCACCAGAAACCGTAAGGTCGCCCGTTTTGGCGGAGTCGCCATTTGCGGCGGGAGCAGCAGTGGTAGCTGCGGCATCAGTGGTCTGAAGCTCCTCATCGGAGTAGTCAATGAGATCCTCCTCGTGAGACATTTTGTCGGATAGTAACGGAACGAAAAGTGCTGAAAAAAAACTCTAGTTGTCGCGAGGTCGCGTTCTTCCCCAAGACAGCGGAGCTGGGGGATTTACGGTATGGGTGAGTGGTGGTGGTGAAAGCTAAAACAAATACAGTGAATCAATCGTAAACACAACGTAATGCCCCTTTCCGATCCTTCTGGGATGAATTGAAAAGCGGGTCTTGGTTGAAATGTAAGGGAAAGTGATGGAGATGGAGAGAAGGTTGAGGTCGCGAGGGATGAGGCTGAGGACAGAAAGACCGCATCACGTGATGCATGTCATTAGTCACTCTTGCCTGAAAGGTTGCTATTTCAAGTTTAGCGTCCGATTGCCACTGAAAGCTTCATTATTCTTTATCTTGCTTTATCTTGCTTTATGTGTTGTTATTTCAAACAGTCTAAAGGGTTTCTCTTCTTGAATGGCGAAGGTAAAGGGGAAAAAAGGCTCGTCTGGGGGGGCTCAGAGTCACATTCGTGCACGATTAGACTATCTCCATAATGCCGCTATCTATTTACAATCTGCTAGTGTTGCCTCCAAGCAACCTAGTAGCCAGCTCGTTCAAAATGCTACCAGTCAAGATGGCGAGCCAGTGTCAGCTTCAGCACGTATTGTGCCGCATTTTTTGAGCCATGATACTACTTCTGGGCGAAAGTCAACTGGCACGGACACCAACGCAAATGCAGACCGTCTCCCGCAACTCTCCCGCGTATTTATATCGCAGATGCGTGGAATATCTCTAAAAACACAGTTGCGACTTCCAGTCGAGAAGAAAAGGTCATTTTGCAAACGCTGCGATACACTTCTGTCGCCAGGTGTCAGTTGCATACAAGAAATCAGAAACGAGAGTCGTCATTCCAAAAAGCCATGGGCCGACATCCGGGTCATCCGTTGTACTACCTGTGGAACGGAGAAGCGTTTTCCTCAAACAGATAGGCGAACGAAGAAGCTTTCTGAGCGTCGAAAGCAAGGTGAACAGGAAAAGGAAGAAGCGCCAGTCCCATGATTTTGCTCTTTCTGTATTTCTTTGTCATATCGCAACAACGTGGAGTACCACATCAAAGTGTACCAAGAAGGAATACCTTAGGGAGTATGGTATATACATCAAACCCTATCGATTCCCGGTAATCATCATGTGTCCAATGTCGAATGGCGCCTTGAAAGGAAACCAGGCTGGACCTCATGCAACCGTTCCATTGATTAATACCTGTCCGGGTTCAGAAGCAACTATCCATTCGTTTTGATCAGTTGCCACGGCAGGGCGCTAAGTGTATGAGTCGTCCAATAAAGCTAAAGGCGGGATGTGAGATACCGCGGGCTATAGAAACTAAAGGGTGGGTTGTGGTTGTTGATCGGAAAGGCTGCGAAGAACCCTGCAGGTAATTTGCGGTTGTCGACGGAAACGCCCATGGCCCCTTCGCAGGGCTCCGAGCCTTCACGTGCAACTCTGGTCGGTCCACATGCTATCCAGGATGAAAAACAGGATTCGTCGATATAGAGCAATCGGAGATGGTTCCAGGTATTCTACAGGTGAATTTGTGAGCCTACAAATGTATAATCTCGGATAGAGAAGTGGCTTGACGCAACCGGCCTCATTCATTACATTTGTACATAAGCCATCAGTGTGGCAGGGCATGATCAGCCGTGGGTTTATTCAACATGGTCATAGATCAAACGTCCACTCATAAAGACACGTAAAGAGAACAATGCATATTGGGGAATCGAGACGCCAAATAGTAGACGACAAATCCAACTTCAAAAGGTGAGAGGCGTGGTTCTCGTGACATGTAAACAGCCCGTCCAAGGAATTTAAATATAGAACAAAGAAAATGGTACCAACGAGGGAACTCCTTCGCTAAAAACACCATGTTGTTTCCTGTCGAATCTCGGTTCATGATACCTCCAAAGGTCCAAAGGTTGCCGCGAGGCAAATATCCCATCTTTAAGCAACTATCCTGTCCCAAACAAAAAAGGGGAAATAAGGAAACGAAACGAGACGTGTAAGAAAGAAAAGGGCAGAGCACAGGAGACAAAGAAAAATTCACGTCTGCGGGTTAACTGTCGCTGTAGCTGGTGAAGGGGGCAAAGAACGCTGCAATAACGGCACAGATCATAATAGCACAGGGTCCGCGAGGACAGAGTGGTATATAAACATGGAGCTTTCTTCTCCTTTTTTTTTTTTTTTATTTTTTGCCAAGGAAACAGATACTTCCTTTATTTCTCTTTCATGACTTAAGTTAGGTCGTGCTTGCATTTATCGTCTCGAGCGTTCGGTCATAATCATCCTAAAGCATGAAAAGCGGACAAAGAGGTCGTCTGGTAGTCGGGTCAATGTCGCCAGATTCCAGTACATGAGCCTCCGGGGTGAAAGGTCGTATAAGGCAATATGTGAATGGGGTAGGTTTCAAGGTATAGAGCGGTGAACGTCATCCAAGTATATGCGGTCGGGGATCATGGTTGAAGATAGATTGTCCACAGCGAGGATCATCGTCTCCTACGGGCAGCTTGATCGAGGCGCTGGTCAAGGCCCTCAATTCGGGCGCGGTAGGCTTTCACAATCTCCCGGATATGTCCAATCTTCGCCATCTCGGTTTCCAGCTCATCAATTGAGGCTAGAATCGAACGCGTACGAGCAATCTCGGCATCGGCATTGTGGATAACATTTCCTGCACGGTCGTAGGTGTTTTGAATAGAGAGCTGCATTTGTTCCTCCAGCTGCAGAATGTTAGAACAGGTGATAAGATGATATGCAAGGATGACCGGCTTGTGGAACATCGTCTGGACAGTCCCAACCGGGAGCCGAAATCATGACATAGGAAAACATGCGCAAAATGCTTATGAGAGAGTTTTAGGAAACGAAGAAGGGAGGGTGATTTATCGGGCGGGCATAATAGGAATCCAGAAGAAAATATTAACATACATAGTCGATGCGACTCCGAATCTGCCCCTGTAGCGCATCCAGCTGATGGGATAGCGCTCGCAGACTCATCGGGTCCAGCAACAATCGGCCATGACTGCTGGCAGCACTGGCCGCACGCGAACTTGAATTGCTGCTTCGACCAGTTCCTCTGCCCCTGGAAACCCCGTTGGCGGCATGGCCACCCTGAAGCGCAATCTGTTGCTGTTGTCGGAGGATCTGGATCTCGGAGGAGGTAAGGCCAAGCGAGGTGTCGGGAATCGAGGCTGTTACGGACATTTGGTCCCGGCAGAGACATGCTCTTACCGCGACAAGAGTCTAGGAAGCGCCGGTCGTTCTCAATGTGTGGAGATGGGATGGACCGAATTTCATGATGGTTGGCCGGAGCGAATGTCAGGAGGAATTAGGACGGAGAGTGGGAAGGAGAGTAAGGGACTGAATCGGCTTCGCTCGATGATTCGTTCTTCTCTCCTGCTCGCTCTCGCATTCACGCACTCACCCCTCTGGAAGTAACTCAAGAAAAATCGCCTCCTCACCAACAGACCTAAGTTGTCATTGGGGGAAATTAGAGGGGAGGAGACCGAAGAGGAGGGGAAACGAAAGAGGGATGATGGTGGGAGACGAAGGCCGATTGAGGAAACGGATTATCGGCGGCAAGAAAAAGAAAAACGACCGCAGCGGCTCTCCTCGTGAATCGGTCGCAGGTTACACGCTGACGGACGCCCGGGGACGATAGGAATTGGTCTACCTTGGAGAAACTAGCACGAACACTGGTGAAGCTAAGAGTGTGATTAGAAATGCTTCGGAGAGTTGAAGAGACGGAGGTGGGAGGAGGAAGACTGTATGTAGCAAGTATATATTGTATGGCCGGAGAGTACCTGAGGCAGACCCTGGGAGTACACAACAAACGGCCAGAAGCCACGCCCCAGAAGAGAACAAAAGAAATAAATATACTGGAAAATGATGCCCAAAATGATCCAATGTTGAATATGACCGATTTCTAGATCTTGTCCCTTTCTTTGACACCCGGTATGAGTTATTCTGGTGATATAGATCGGAGTTTGGTGTACATTATATAGAACGGAATTCGAAGAAAGACTTAAATCACGATTGAATACTGTCGCACAAGGGCTGAAACCATGATTTAGGATTTTTGTAATATATTGATTTAACTATCTCACCTGCGAGAGTGAAAAAAAAAGGGGGGGAAGAAGGAAAAAGAAGCATACCAGTGTACGGTCACTGAGGAATTTACCTTTACAGAAGAAATCCACTACTAACGATGGTTCCGCCTTCCGACGTCCTCCAACCATTCATTCAGCTCCCTCTCCTCCGCAAACCAACAGCAGCTCCCACCTCCAAGCAATTATCCTATACGAATCGCCTCTCTCCAAGACTCAGAGGTTCCCTTCCTCTCTTCACCGCGATCTCATCCCGGAACGTCCCCAACAAACCCGGCAACCCACGCTGCCAATAGCGCAATCAGCCAACCGCCTCTGCAAACGCCAATCGATCAATCACCGTCGCCTCTGATCACCAGAACCGAAACGAACTCCGTACCTAAAACCCGCTGCCCAACTCGTGAGGCTAGAGCCCTGCGACTGCTGTCTTTGATCCGTGATTGGGTTGGTAGATCCGCGTCCGGCACAGGCCTAGTCCTGCGACTCTTGTCTTTCACCTATCTTGCTGGATACCTCATCGGCTGGTGAGTTCTCCCCTCCCTCGTCAGCTCCACCGTGGTTCGCTGCCGCTGTTTCTGTCGTTCCCCGGAGCTGTGCCACCTCGAATCCTTTCTTTTGCCAAGAAAACGAGGAACTATGAGAGCTTACATTACATGTCTGACAAAGGTGGAGCTTCAATAGTTCGATAAAATTAATGTCCCATTCACGCGCCTAGTCCACCGCGATCTATTTGTTCCATCTCATCACAATTAAAACAGAGCATTCTAATAAAATAAAAAAGCTTCACGAAAATGCCCAAGGAACGCAGTTTCAACCCGGTACAAGCGCAGCGGAAAGCAGACAAACAGAAAAGCTTGAAAAAGGCCAAATCTGAGGCGCAGGCTCGCCAGAATGAGAAACTCGCTCGTCGCAACCCCGAGCGCATCCAGCGACAGATCAATGACCTCAAAGCGGTAGAAGAGTCCGGCCAACAACTACGGCCGCGTGATAAGGAGGTCTTGGAGGCGTTGGAGCGGGATTTACGTGCTGTGCAGAAGGCCCGGGAAGCACTAGGTGACAAGGCACCGAAATTCGATAATTATCAGTCGAGGCGGGGTGGCTTTGGTGGCAGAGGTCGCGGTGACGGTGTATTAGGGAAGAGGAGGAGGGATGACCGCAGCCAATTCGGACAGGATAGTGAGAGTAGTGAGACGGATGAGGAAGTTCGGCGAATTCCTATGCCGCGGGATACGCCACCGCCAGTTCCTCGCCAGTATCAAAAGAGGAGAGAGGGGGATGCAGATGCAGGTCCTCGGGGACCACATGGTTTGCCAGCGAAACCACCTGTGGTTGAATCCCGAACTGTTTATGAAGCGAAGCCAGAGATCAAGGATCTGCGACAAGAGGCGGTTAAGAAATTTGTTCCAGCTGCTGTTAGGGTTAAACAGGAGGCCATTCGAGGGCAAGGGAAGCTACTGGAGCCGGAAGAAATGGATCGACTGGAGAAAGCGGGTTACAATGCTGGTCCTTCGGAAGCTGTGGAACGAGTGGGCTCTGACAAACCTGATGATGACGCTCACCAGCAGCTAGTCGAAGAGGAGAAACGATTCAACCAGGAACTCAGATCCGTACAGATCGAGGACGTTGAAGATGAGGATGCATGAGATGTATGACAGTGTATAATAATGATATCCAGTACTTCACGATGCTCAACTGATACCGGAAAATAGCAGGCTCTATCGCGGACCTAGCACATTTGGAAAAAATAATCTGAGTTAGGTATTCCGCTCTGTGGCAGAGCTCCTCAAAAGAGATAACAAAATCTGTATGTACACACAACCCTTCCCATGAATACGCCTTTAATCCCAGCAAGCCTTCAGGCAATGTGCCACCCCTCAAACACCTAGAAAGTAGAGACAAAAGGAAAATGATGTACAGTCCCAAAAGAGTGGCAGAAGTTGGCATGTCTCTGAGGACTGTGAAGCTGTCTAAGAACAAGAATCCAAGTCTTCGAGATGAGTGCAAGAGATCTCCAGACCCAAGGGCACCAAATCAATGCGGAAACCAAAAGCCGGCTGGCGAATGCAAATATCTGTACAGTATCCCAAATAATAGGAAAGAAAACCAAAGAAACAAGGACATCACGGCGTAAACGACAAAGGAAAGAATGGATCGGTTGGAGAGTAGTGTGCGCGATAAGATGCACCAGGAGAAATGCACGAAGGCCTTAATTTTCTGCACGGTCAAGTTCGTGCCTCAGAATGCACATGATCCAACCATAACTCCAGAAGTGTTGCAAGTATTAAAGCGTATAAGAACCGAGAGGTGTCTTATGTAGATGCGGATGTTTTCACGGATCAACCTGCGAAAACCAAAATCGACTAATTTCGAAGAAGTGAAATGTTGCCTTTGGGGCCCAAGAAGCCAAACAAGTAGCGGTGGGCTTTACCGCAAGTTACGAATAACCTTACGACCGCGCGCAAGGAAGGGGCTCGGCATTTCGTCCTTTTCAGGGTCCCACACTGCTGGCGGATCGCGATCTGAAGATTTGAGGCCAGAAGAGCAATTCGAAGTGCGGGAGTCACTAGCACATCGCTTGAGATCTTCAACAGGGCGGCCACCAGCCCGGGCTTGGGCAAGTTCGACCAGTGTTCTACCGCCCATATTGCGCTGCATGACGGCTTTGAACATCTCCTCTCCACCACCGTTAACCTTCGTAGGATGCTGTTTTAAGCCAGACTTGCGAGTCGGCGATCCTGCATCAGCAGCCAAGTTTGCCGATGATGGGATTTTCGACAGACGTCGGTGGGGAGATCTGGCTTTGGGCTCTCCGTGACGGACGTCTGATTGACCGGACCCTGATGCTTGCGGTAGCCTTGAAGGGTTGCTGGGGAAAAGTGGAGGTTGCGTGCTCAGTTTCTGCATTAGTGCGGCTGTGTTCTGACGAAGGAGGGGGCGAGACGGAGCCTTAAAAGGGTCGGGCTTGACTTTAGGTCTAGTAGGTGAAGGCAGATCAGGGGTGTCGTCTTCGTCATCGGAGTACGCTAGAGTAGGCTCCCATTTGGCCCGCTGTCTCTCTGCTTCTGCGAAGATGTTCTTACCAGAAGACGTGGCAGAGGTACGACGGGGGGACAAGGAAAGTGATGCGATTGAAATGGGAGATGGCTCAGCCATCTGAACATCGACGGGCGACTCAACGACTGTCTTTGAACGATTGAAAGGAGTGCGAGTCTCTCGTCTTAACGGCTTGTTCGCTGGTGACTCCATTGACAACTGACTGATATCAGTGGTGGAAGGAAGGTCCGTGTCGTCTGCATTATTGGTAGACGACCGAGGGCCGTAAGCGCTTGAGCGTAGGCCAGCATCATCTCTGACGTTGTGGCTTTTCTTCTGTTTCTCTAGTTCAATCGCCACCCTATCTTGAACTTCAGTCTCAAACCTCTTACGAAGTCTGTCAAGTTCGTTCTGCACCTGACGATCGATTTCTAGTCTGGCTTTCACCTCCCATTCCCGGCGCAGGGAGCTTTCAATGTCGGATTTCATCTGCTGCCTCTCTTTTTCGAGTTTTGCAAAGGTCTGCTCGACTTCCTTGGCTTTCTGCAGGGCTGATTCTTCACGCTTTCGCAGTTTGCTACTAAGGTCAACAACTTCTTTCTCCTTCCTCATCAGGCGGATGATAGGAAGGTTGATCAAAGCGGTAGTGTCGGGGCGGTGGTCTGGGTTTACTCGTAAACAACTAGCAATGACATTCTTCAGCTCAGGAGAGTAGAATTCAGGCAGCGGAGCGAATTTGCCTTCGCGGATTCGTTGGACAAGTTGAATATGTGTCCTCGCGTTGAAAGGTGGCTCTCTCTGGCAAAGTTCGTACATGATGCAGCCGACAGCCCAAATATCTGAACGCAAGGTATATTTCTCCGCAGCGCATATCTCGGGGGACATGTAAAATGGAGTGCCGACATATGTTGATGCGAAATCATGAGAATTCATCAGTTTAGAAAGGCCAAAATCTCCTAGCTTGACCGTGTTGTCATGTCCCAGGAAAATGTTTTCCGGTTTCAAATCGCGGTGCAGGATTGTCATCTGTGCCTGCTTCCCCTTGAGGCCTGAGGGCTTGGGTGCAGGTCCTAGAATGTTGGACCCTACATCCGCCGGGTCTGCACCATAATGGCAACGGTACAGCGCAGTGACCAATTGAGAAAGTATACGCCAAACAAATTCTTCTTCCGCGTACTTGTTCGTCTTCTTCAGGTTCTTGATAACCATGCTGAGATCGCCGCCGCCGCAGTATTCCATGTAAAGATACAAATCTTGGCTCGCTTTTAGGTGTTCACGGTGGTAGTAAGCGACGATGTTCGGGTGTCGAAGAGAGCTCAAAATATTAAATTCGGCCGTAAGCTGCTCGCGTTCTTTTTGGGACATTTTGATGTAGTTGATCTCCTTGCGGCACAGGATCTGCAGATCGCGTTTGTAAGTAGTTGTACAACGTAGAAGAGGGGTTTGGTGAGCCTACAAAGCCATCTGTCTTCCTCCTGACTTTGCGAATAATGCCGAAGGAACCACAACCTGAGCACAGTCAGATATTTCGCGGGGCCAAGAATCAGACATAGAGATATATGTATGCCTTACCAATCTTCTCCAGCACCTCATACTTGTCTGCTTCTGCCAATGCAATTGCCATTGTGGCTACTGAGTAGATTATGCCACTGACAAGCACGTAAGGGTAAAGGGAAAGGCCGAATAGGAGAATTGAAAGACGATGGATGAGTGATCAGCTCATTCATGAGTTGGTCCTATTTCGTGGAACCTGTTTGGTTAGTAGACAACGAGGTCGGCTCTGGACATGCAGTAAAATTGGTAGATTTAAAGAAGTAAGTCTTCATGCAACGGGACGGAGGCCATGAATGTTTAGTTGAAGCACTGTTGCTGAGCAACGGCGTGCGCAAGCGATCCTTGCTTCATATAGTAGGCGGTGAAATGAGGGCGGTGAGGAGTCATGTCATCATCACCACCGTCATTGTTGGTTGAGTGTGTAAATATTTCCATCTTGCTGTAAGATCTGTCACTTATGCAACCGCAGGCACGCCTCTGTGTATGGTGCATCTAGTATGCTGCACATGAATCTATTGTCCTTTCACACTGATTCCTGGCGTTGTATTCTGTAAGGACTAGAAGCGGATAGACCCCCCTTTGAAGGGCTTCTCCTTTTCCTATGTGGCGATCAGATGCCCCACGTGATCCCCTCTTATCGATAAGATGATGGCATCGCCAACCGATACAGTCCCTCTCTCGGCAACATTATCGAATATCTCCAGACACCATCGGCATAAGTCTCACTCGCAATGTCTGAACCGACTGTGCTTCGCAAGGATCAATTAGAGATCAGTTTACACAATGAAAAGAAACTGATCAAGGAGGGAACCATCAAGGACGATAACCCTCTCGATCTTAGTGAGCCGTTTCGGGAGCTTTGCACTGCTTGTCGTAAGGGGGATCTCAAAGTTTGTCAAGAGAAGATCACAGAAGGAGTCAATATTAATGCTCGCGACCCCTATGATTACACCCCCTTGATCTTGGTAAGTGATCTTGACTTCCATAGGACCACCCTGGCAACCTTGTCGAATTAGGCAAGTCTTGGGTGATGGAAAGCCAATAGTTCACTGCTAAGAACCGTGCAGGCAAGTCTCTGTGGCCATTACGAGGTTGCCCAATTGCTTCTCGAGTCCGGCGCATTATGCGAGCGAGATACATTCCAAGGGGAAAGGTATGGCCGGTCTAGTTGCCATCCAACTTTCCAAGTACCGCTGACATGCGCGCTTTATGTAGATGTCTATACAATGCTCTGAACGACCGCATTCGGAATTTGTTGCTTGAATATGACTATTCTAAATCGACTGATCCCCTTCAACCCCTTGCAGCTCACATCTCCTCCCTCCTCACCCGGGACCAGCCTGGGACGTCTGATATCGTTGTGAGTGCCGAGGATGAGCCTCTGTACTTACATAAATTCATACTCTCTGCGCGATCACCTTACTTCCGGAGGAAGCTGGCAGCTTCCCCTGATACCGCAACATGGAACCTCCCCAGCACTATACCACCACAGGCTTTTGCCGCAGCGATCAGATATCTATACTTCGGGGAAGCACCCCGTGAATTAAGAAGCGGACCTGGCACGGGTTTCACTGAATCGGAAGTCTTTGCTGGCATCGATAGGATTGCCAGTCACTTGGAGATCGACACTCTTGTGGACAGCATTCTTGACAGTGGTGACAGGAGACTAGCCAGGCAGAGGAGAACTACGGAACTTACAAAGGGGAGAGACCAATTAGAGGAATGGTTCCGCAACAATGTTCTACAAAATAAGTTGGTAGTCGAAACAATCAAGGCAGAGGACATCAAATGGGATCGCAACAATTCCATATATGCAGATGTCTTGCTCCAGGCTGATGAACTGCCGGAGGATACGGATGAGCATATCAACGGTATCCTACAGCCAGGAGGCGTTGCCAATGCTGGCTCAAAAGAGCAAATCCGGAAGTCGGTCCTCTTTCCCTGCCATCGGGCAATGCTTTTGAGGTCTGAATTCTTCCATACCATGTTCTCGTCACCATTCCGTGAAGCGCATCTAAAAGATCATTTACACATCATCAATGTCGACTGCTCCCCTGACGTGCTAGAAATTATCCTTACGTTCCTTTACACCGAAAGGGCCGATTTCCCGCTTGAAGTTGCGGTTGACGTTCTGTTCGCTGCAGACATGCTGTTTATAGAGAAGCTTAAAACCAGAGCAGCAGTTGTGATCAGCACCCTCGGTAGCGGTAACATGTCCCAGGCGGAAGCTGCGAAGACCCGGGGCACTAAGGAGGAAGATGACCTCGAAATATATGCCATCATTCGAGCTGCATGGATGACACGGGTTCAACGACTGGAGGAATTCGCGGCTCGCTACCTGGCGTATCGGCTGGAAGCCCACATCGACTCACCTGAGTTTGCTGAACTAATTCAAGAGTCGGCATCTCGTATCCAAGGAAGACAGGAGACCGATTCTATCGAGCTGCTAGACGACATTCGCTTTTACCTGGGCGAGCGATTCAGACTCAGGTTCGACGACACTGGCCTTGAAGAAATGATGGAAGAGGAGGCCGAGCAGCATGCCACCGGCGCGAATGCCAACGATGAGAGTATTGAAAAGGTTGTGCATGGTGTAGGAGCAATCGATCTTACAAACAATGGTTCCGTTGAAGGACGTAAGGGTGCAGAACATATTTCCCAGGAAGACCAGAATCATGACCATGTCATGCGCAACTTAAACGGAGAAATTGTCGTGGATGAATTCGATAAGGATTCGATGAACTATCACATCTTGATGAATAAACTCGACAAGATCTTGGAGAGCTTGGATCTGGAAGCTTGATCTTGGTCTTGACGAGGAGGCAGCGTTAGATGCAAGCCAGGTAAATATGACGATTGATGATTTCACGCAGGATATATACAAAATCCGTTCATATACATATATACATAGAATGTTGCATACCTATACGTTGTTCTTGATGCATATTCCTTGGGTTGATGATTATATATTGGAATAAACTCGTGCTGACTCTCTCTCTCTCTCTCTCTATATATATATCTCTCTCTTTTTTTTCTCTATTTACCAAAGACATTTGTACATGCATTGATTCTCTAACATCCACGAGTGACCTCAAACCACAGCTTCAAACGTCTACCTCTACACTATCCCTCACCCAGAATCATGGTATAAATCACTGTCAACTTCTGGTCAAAACTACCCAATCTACACAATCATCAGCTGTGCAAGAAAGATAGGAACCCAGTTGTCGAACAACAACCGAGGCACACACCCAAGCAGTCAAGCCACACGCAACGGAGCTAGGTTGGAAGAGTCAAGCATGCGATAGAGACGACGTTAGCCAGGTCACGAGGCAGTCAGGCAATACAGGCGGACAAGACAACCCATTCGGCCGAATACACAACCAAAAAGAGCAGGATATACGGAGGGTATACATGTCAAAAGGGAGGCAAAGATACGATACAGGCACATGATAAACAATAACGCATTGTTGACACCCTGATATGTTTTCTTACGTGTCACACCACATCCCTCACTGTCCGATGGCGATCCGAGCCGCTGGTTGTCAGTGCGATAGTTTTGACGACGAAAAGTCAATGTGACTACTATACATACAGGCATACTTTGACATTGTCCGTGCTTGTCAAGTCGTTAAGGGTTACCCTACAGAGACAGACTAAGAAGCGAATGAGAGAGGGAAAAATACCTCTCAGAGAGTTTGCATTAAGGATCCATGTGTTTGGCAGACGTGGACTGAGTGCGCGCGTGTGTGATAGAAAATGGGGCCATGCATATGGGGCTGAAGGACTATAACAACTTGATAATATTAGCATAGCCCGAGAATCACAGGATGATGTGAGGTATGAGAACAGGCCCTCCTGCATTGCAGTGGAAACGAAGATCATCCGGTTTCGCTCTTTCCTCCACATCATCTTTTAGTGGATATGCACTGTGGTAACATTTTCCTTTTCCTTTTTCCTTGTTTTACAGTGGAGACCAGAGCTTTACGGTGTGGTGCCCTGGAGGGATCACACTGATGCACCCACGAATGCAGATGTCCAGCCAGCCTCCCGGCCGGTTGGGATTTACGGTACAGACGAGGCTAAGAAGAAGAAAAAAAAAAAAAAAAAAAAAAAAAAAAAAAGAGAATCAATAAAAAAAAACGCATGAATTGTATAGATACAAGGCCATTATGATCGACAACACGATCATTGGACGACCTGACTAGGCGTCTTGATTTTCTGGTTTGGCCGCAGATTATCGGACATTTCCGTTGCGGATCAACCCTGGGAAAAAGAAAAAAAACCACGCATGGCCTCTTTGTCGGGGGTTTTACATGCCAATCAGACCAGCAGTCCGGTGAAAAACCATGTCGAATGGGCGACATTAGGCGTCGACGGTGGCTACCGCAATTTAGTTTCTCGAGTCTTGAGTGGAAGAGCCGAGTCAGGGCCTCTGACTCGCAACTCTATTCGAATTGCCACGACCACATTCGCTCCAGTGAAGTCGAGCGCAGTCTCTTGCATGCGTCTTGTTTGGGTTAAATCCCTATCGACGGGATGCACGTCTTATTCGTTACATCCGACTATGATCGACACCGTCGTCGTCTGGATCGGGCGTGCGGGGATACGGGCTTGATTGGTGCGAAATTTTGCGAGCACGATGAAGCTAAGAATACCGTTGGAAGCATATGGTTTGATGGTGATGATGATGATGATGATGGTTCTATGATATCTTGATCCCTTCATCTGGTTTCGAGTCAAACACCCTGGTTTCTGGGGAGCAGAGAGCTCCGAGAACCGTTGCTTTGGGAGGGGGTCAAACTTCGCGTGGGGTGTTCAGACATCATCCCGTTCTCTGCCCAACTTTCGCCTCGTTAACGCGGTTTCCGTCGAGGTGGGGGGAAGAAATGAGAAAGGCTATGCGAAAGAGGGGCTGCAAACTTGCATGGCCTACACACGCATATACGGAGTACTACACTCTTCTCTACGGCCCCCTCCGACCTTGCCCTACTGTTTTCCCTGTTTCTCATCGTAGAAGATGCCCCCCCTCCATGGTCGGCCAGCGAACTGCTCCAGGTTCCTACTCAAGAATAGGCAGAAAGTTTCTGTGTGGTAAATCAGGAGGGCCACCAGTCACTGTGTCCGTTATCGCAGGGGTGTTGGCTGTGTGGATGCAAGATCCCTGGCGATTTACCAGAGTCGCAGCAGCGGATGATCTGTCATAGCGACTGGAGGGTTCGGTTGCAGGAGCTGCTCCAATCGCTGGCGAGCTCCGGTCCGGGGTTGGACAATCGCTATCCTTTCCCCTGGTATTACTCATGATTCTGTTATTAATGATCCATTCCCATGGGAAGGACCGGTGAGGGTTGGGGGTTATGTGGCTAATTCGACCAGGTGATGTTCGTTCCATGCGAGATTTGGGCCTCGCCCCAGTAGGGGATTTCCTTCTTTCCGACTAGAATAGAACTAGAATCCCGCTAAAACCATTCCAGCTAACATCCTGGTCAGGTTGTATTGCTGACCTGCGCTCGGTCTGACTTCATCGTCCAGGCACCCGCAGAGAACCAAGAAAATCAGGCCATGTACGCAGGAATGATTCATCCATTCGCCCGTTGTACAGAGTTGAAATCCTGATCGAATATCGACTTGACCCTGCATATAATGTCCAAATCACGTTGCGTCCAAAACGACTGATCTCATGCGCCGCACCCGGATAGGAATGGCACTAATTAGACTCTGTCTTAGACAAGAATTCCAACGGCCAAGTAGTGAAACCCACTATTCCAGGCGATCCGCAGAGGTTTAGCACGAGGTATTAGCGGCTTAGCGCAGTCGCTGAGCATCACTGTGGCTCGGGTCCTTCCTCTTTTGATGCGTCCCGGAGAGATGGATTGCAACCCCACGCTGTCGTAAGTGGCCCTCATGGGCTGATGTGTACACTGGACTGGACATACACTAGCTAGCTCACCGTGAGCGTGACTCTCTCAGGTAGGGCGCAGTGAACGTACGTCCATCGTGAGCACAGACTGTACTGCTAACCGGATCGAAGAAACTGCTATGACTCCCACACCCACTCGCTCACGGACCTTGCGCCAATGCAGGCAACAGAATCCTTCCTACACCGAGTGCTCCACGCCGGCCAAACGTATTGGTCGTCCGCAGGTAACCGGCGCCTAAATATGGCCGGCGGTTATTTCCCACTAGACCACATGGCTAGGAGAAAGCAGTTGAGGTCCCCCTGTCTGTCCAGGCGGATGGAGCTTAAGATGTCAGCTCTAGCAGAACCCATGCTCCCATCAGCATTATCCTGAATAGTGTCATATATAGTATACGAGGGTCAGCCATATACATCCATGCGAGATTACCCTGTGCAACCGACGAACCAAACCAATCCATTTCGTCATAACATGGCAGCGCTAGACCGTAGGAATAGTAGTCATCTCTGAAACAGCCACATGCAGACGACATCACACTGCAAAACGACGATCTAGCGCATCTTAACCCAGATCGGGATCGGAAGGAACCAAACACCGGAATCAGGCTCATTGGTCGGGCTGCCTCGCATTTCTTTTTTGCCTCTTGTTGCCCCCGTTCTACCGACAGACGCTGCGTGGTGGCCAACCTGAGCATTCGGCACTTGTCATGCAAGATCAGTGGCGATGGGGGTGTCTCTATTGGACAACATCACCTGGTGATACCGTCTTGTGATGTTGATTGATGGTTTCTGATACTCTGTCCTGCACATTGCAAGGTCAGGGTAAGCTACAGCCACGTCATAGATGTTTGATATTCCTCCTTTGTTCCGGGCCTGATCTCGTATCTAACCTACGTTCTCTTGTAGATCTTAATTGTCCGCTACTATGGTTTGCCCATGGATTTCCTTTGTATTATTTTTTTTTTCTTTATTTAATTTCCCTCGAAACTTTCCCACAGACCCAAGAAGTCAACCAGGAATTCCAGCCCCCAAGAATCCTCCCATCCTTCAGGAATGAAGAACAGAAGCAGCCCACACCAAAAGTATAGTAGATTAAAGCCCCGAACCAAACA
Source organism: Aspergillus pseudonomiae (assembly GCF_009193645.1). NCBI lineage: Eukaryota > Fungi > Ascomycota > Eurotiomycetes > Eurotiales > Aspergillaceae > Aspergillus > Aspergillus pseudonomiae. The sequence goes on from NW_022476109.1 coordinate 96,786, forward strand.
CGATGGCAAAGTCTGAAACACCGTTCAATCTCCATGTACCAGTAGTAAGGCCATTGTATACAACAAGCGCCAACCAAGAAGCCACACTAAGATCAAATAGACAAGACAAGAACGCACGAAAGTCAAGTCCCGTGTCGATCACTTTTCCATGGGGGGGCGGCAAAGTAAGTCACTGTCGTCTGGCCTTCTCGTTCTAGGAAATTAAGACAAAAAAGAATCCACAAAACCAACTCTCCAAATAGATTAAAAAAAAAAAAAAACCGGCCAAAGTGGAGGCGACCCAAAAAAGCCAAGCGACCCAACCTCTCGGCCACGAATCCCGTTCGGGGTTAGGGCGACTGGGGACCGACGCATCACTAAACCGTTCCAGGTAAGGGCCCGCTGCCACGCCGGAGATCTGCTTGTCGGTGCTTTTTTTCATCCAATGGGCCTAGCCGCCTTGGGTAATCGATACGACTCCCGCTGTGGGATTGATGTTGCAGTGTGTATGCGACGTTGGTGTGGGAGGGTGGTAACTGTTACCTGACTTCTTTACCATATAGGAACTACATCCTTGTCTACGGAGGACATACTATTGGACTGGTACTTGTCTGCTAGTGGACATCACTGAGCCTCATGTTTGTACTCCGTAATCTTGTATATACTAGTTAGTTACTCGCCGTACCGTCCATACCATACAGAAACAACATTTAAGTATGTCTTGGGTCTTAGCACAACTTCGTTTTTCGAACCCACAGGTCGGATATTACTCCCCTCCCGCCCCGCCCAACTTCGTTAGGGTACAGTACACTCACTCTCTGTTACCGCTAGGCCGCAAGGGGAAGTACAACTTCCCCTTGTTGACTAAGCGGTTGAGCAGAGTTTAGAGTTTCACCTCGGCATCGCCGAAGGTCAGGTCCTGGTTTTGCTGCGGGTCCAAAAGCTATGGCCAGGTGGTGTTGTTTTTGTCCTTGATTCGAATTCCGATCTGCATTTTTGTCTTGTCTCGTTGGAATGGGCGGGTTTGCTTTTTTGGTTACTCCTGTATGCAAGGATCGGTGGACTCTAGTTGCTTACTTATCTTCTCTCTATCTATGTGTCTATATATATATATATATATGTATGCGTACCAGATGGGATATATATCTCAGGAAGCAATACAAAAGAATAGACAACTACTAGTACACACAGATGACACGGTAATACCTCACACACATCCCTTCAATCTACCCGGCCATGGAAAAATAAATTAATCATTGTGTGGTTGTAATCTACCAACCTTCTTCCGCCATGAGCCACTGATAATCCGACCAGTGCGTGGGCATTTAGCTTTGTGATTGACGTGTCCTGCCACTAAACCGGAACCGGTATTGTATATAGTATCATTTGCCCATGAGCGAATGCAACTTCCACAGACTGGGACCCCAACAGCGATCTAATGCCTACATTGTAGTCCAGACAGTTACACCCACTTTCCTTATGTGATGATTACTCATCGGCGTCTTCACTGCCTGACTCGTATCTTAATGAAAAAGGATACTATACCGTGTCTCATTGATATTACCCCGACGGGGCACCTTTGCTCTTTTTTTTTTTTTTTTTTTTTTTTTTTTTTTTTTTTAATTGCCAAGGGGATAAATTAATGAATAAAGTAAAAATAAGTTTATACGTAGCTGAATACGAATAGAGAGATGAGATGGAAATCAACCTCGGCACTGGGCAAGCGAACACAGAGACTGAATGATGATCGGATCCCCACCATCCAAGTTACGACTGTGCAGTGTATGCAATGGTCAATCTCCCCCTTTCCGATAGGAGCTGGGTTGCTGCTGGACCGAATAGGAAATGAGGGCTTCGGCCGCTCGCTGCCGGGCGAAAATCGGGTTCAAAGTTTCCATTCCACTCCCCCCCCCCCTCCTGCTCCACATGATGGCCGTGGTGGGGGTGTGTTAAGTCCGTGTTCGTGGATTATTTCCGTCTTGGTATTTTACTGGTTTTCTTTTGGCGTGGTTTTTTTCTGTATTTCTTCTTTTATTTTTATTTGTTATTATTATTATTATTATTATTATTTTTCTTCTGGCTTACCTGCTTTGGCGCTACTGTGGTCATCTTCTTTTGACAGGGGGTGTTGTTTTCGATAGTCCGTCGATAGTTCACGGTCGAATATCATGATCTGGTCATGGTAGATTCGGTGATGACCGAGTGATGCGACACTATAGCTGATTTTCGGTCGCGTTATTGACATGATGGCGAGGGGACTTTTCCATGCCTGGGGTGGACGGCCGATACTATCGATACAATGCCGTGGTTGCAATGGGTCTGGAAGACCACGGGCTAACAGTACCGGGGGCGATCCTTCGTTTGGGGGCTTTTTGATATCGGTTAAGCGACCATGACTCGAGTAGATTGATTGATTTTGATTATATGATCGTGTTTTATGGGGCTAAGCACCGTAGCACTGCCGATGGCGATGGGGATTGAAACGATGATGGTTCTCACGGGGTGCTAGTATCTTTTTTGTCTCTTCGACCGGTAAATTGAATTACACCTGTTGCCGTTGAAGGAGTCATCTAGGAACAGGAACAGGAACAGGAACAGGAATATACTAGATCCGTGAATGTGCATATCTGCCTTGTGGCTTCGATGTATAGATGATCGCCCGGAAGTGGAAATGGTAGCCGATCAGTTTTCTTACGAGCGACAATACGTGGTATTCGACCTCCTTATTCCCCCCCCCCCTGCTTTGTACAGTATGTGGACATTAGCTGGATGAGACCATATTGGTGATGACATGATCTTGTCATACCTCCTGACAACGTCTAAGCCTCTCATCAGCCCAGGATCGGATCCGCGAATGTCGGTATATATCACATTACACCCGGGGGGAGGCAAGTTGCAGTAAGCCACATGGTTGAAAAGCCAAAAGGGTGTAAATTACCAGGTAATTAAGGTAAGGTAAGCGGCTCATTCCGCTGTAACGTAAAGCAGGGTGTGGCTGTCGCGCTAAGATTAGTGCATCGGCTTTGGTGCCAAACTCGGGAAGGGCCGAACGATGCTGCAGCGGAGCCGACGTCTGCCACGTGAAGTTGCAAGGGTCTAGACTCCACAGGGACGCTACGGCCTCTCTAGCCCGGAAGGGGTTTGGATCGTCTGACGCCCGCTCCAGCAGTTCTCGCTAAAGGCGACAAAAGGGGCGGCTTGTCAGGGGTCGCATCACTAAGCCGGATGTGGTTGTGCCTCGCCTCAGGCTGAACTGTTTCAAACACCGAGGCGTCGGACCGTGTCGATACTTCAGAAACTCCGCGGCTGTAAATCACGGCTGAAAAAAAAAAAAAAGGTGATGTATACGGCTCAGCCCCTGGTTGCCTGGCTGCCTGGTTCCTGCTTCTTGTTCCCCACGAACCAACCAAGGCAAAGAAAGCTCCCTGATGATGATCTGCGGCGATAACTTGATTAACCCACATGCCAATTGGGTGAGAGCGATGTTCTAGACAAGATGTGGATAGGCTCATTCCTTGATCCTCGGATGCTCGAGGAATGATCGTGTTAGCATCGATTATCCCTGACGGCATGTTCCAGATCGCGATGGGGGTAAAAGACACCCATCCAGGCTCATGAGACCTGGCGAAGTTGCAAAAAACCTGATGTGATCAGTATACCCATCAGGTGGTACAGAAGACGTCATTTCGCATTCCCCCATCTGCATAGGGCGCGACAGGATGCAGAAAAGTGCGGATAGTAGATACAGAGTCGTCAACCGCCACCATGTGTTTCTTCTCGGCCCCTGTGCAACATCGGTTATTTTTACGAGAAGGAGCATAAAGAGAAACCCTAAATCAAGCTTGCCCGTATGGACGGGCCAGAACCAAGCAAAAGGCAAAAAAGACTACCGAAGAGGCTGTGTTCATGGATGATCATTGATCACCGCCTTTGCGTAACGACCGGACTAACTGGTCAACCCGGACCGATGCGGCCTAAGGCAACGACTCGAGACTGAAACTTGAGAAGCTCTCGTTTTAAGTATCTGATCGACGACTTTGGTCGCTTCTACCCGCCTGGTCATCGATCTTCATCACAGCTGTGACCGGTTCTGGCAATAAGCTCTAAGTTTCAAAGTTGCACGGTCGCACATCCCTTTTTTATACTTTTTATACTTTTTAACCTTTACAGCGATTTCTTCTTCAGGAAATCCAAACGGTGTCAAGAGTTGCCTTCCGACAGTCTCAATAATGGGTAAAGAGGCGATGTGTCAACGTAAACTACGGGTCACTTCCCCACGGCATCCGCTGAATCAGCGTTTTTCATTATTCATGGGAAGAACAAAGCAGAATTAAAAAAAGCAATACTAGGATGCAACCACCATCGCCACGAACTGTCAATAGTAGTCTCATAATCCAACAAACTACAGAGTATGTTTGCCTAATTAGTTAACTGAACTACGTTGACTAAGAGCGTGCGATGCTATTATTATTCCCTGGCCGGATGCTTAGCCTAGCACCCGGTGCTAAGCGGGTTGCAGTAGTTCACCCGGGACTATTTGGCGGTCAAAGCTGCGACGTTGGGAAGCGTTGGATGATCAGCGCACATCATTGTCAATCTTTATCAAGTTAAGTTATCTCGGAATCTGTCCGTTCGGAAGACGGGAAAGGGGTTTTCCGCCCCGGGTTTGTATCCTGCGTATTGTCTTCTTTCCACGCATGCTACTGGCCGGCACGCCGTCTGTATCCCCACCATCCACCCCACCGACTACGAGGATTATTGCTGACAACCGCTCCTGGAGAGACATTATTGTCTTAACTATGTGACGTTCCGAATGCGGCTACCACCTTAGCATCTCCCAGGCAAGGTCCTTCTTCGTAGATACTCCGGAGTATACTCGACGGAATATGAATCCTATGCCAATCTATACATAGAACTTTGACACAATAGTTCCTCCCCCAGACAAGGGCGAGAGTTTTTTGCAAGGGTCATTCGAACCTTTGGTTGGTGATGATGTTCATTGCGTGGCTTTTTTGTTCGAGTCCTAAAAATTACGGGGGTTGACTTCCCCTCGTACAACCTCAAACGCGGCATGTATGCGACCTCGTCCTCGTGGCATGACGACTCCAAAAAACATAATCCATAGTCCCAAAAAAAGACCAGCTGTGTCGTTCCTCGGTGATAATCAGCGATGCGCAGTCGATCATCCCAGCTGTCGCCTTTCTCTAGTTTATACTTTCTTTAAACTAACCTTACCCCTATTTTTGTGTTTCGTGTTCGTGGTCGGTGAACGGATGTTCCCCCCATTGTTGTACATAGAAAAACACGTATGGGGATGTACGGAGATGGGGATGGATCGGCTTACTCAGTCTCGGCCTTGGACCCGTGGTACTCTGTGCTGTGTAGGTATAGGGTGGACAAGGTTGATCCCAGGGCCACGGTTGGGTCATTCATCTGTTGGTGTTTCCCTTTCAGGGAATTGCACTGTTCTTTTTTTAAAGACAAAGTTAAGGGTCTTTTTTTTTTTGGGTTGTCTTGTCTTGAAGTTTGAATGGGTGTTTAAGCGAAATTGATGTCTTGGGTGTCGTATCTAAATTCCCGATAGAATCATACATACCTACTAGTAGCTACTAGGTACATGTAGGAGTTGTACATAGTCGTACATAGTAGTAGTAAGGAGTCGTCCGACGGTATGGGTATTATTGACCAGGATGGACATTGTGACAGGGGGGGGGAACGGACTTAGTAATCGGCTCGCTACAAGAGGGCAGGAAAGGGAAGGAACTCGTATGCGCGAGACCCGTGGACTAAGGGTATCGGATCACGGCGAAATCAGACAAGGATGTGCGCGTAAATGCGAAGCCGAGCCCTCCCCTGGTCGTTGTTCTGACCCGTTCTGGAACCCAAGCTCCTGAGGTCGATGATCATCCTTCCGATCCGAGGATGATCATCAGCAGGTTCACGGAAGCGTCGCGGATCATGAAAATTCACATCCTGTGCAAGTTGCACGACAGGCGTGCATGTTCATTGAGTGATTTGCTCGATCCTGGAGCGAAAGGAATTCTACGGTTTCTACTCTGTACAGTTGAGAATGTTGTTGTTGTTGTTGTCTCGATGCTCCGGTTTCGATCTCCGTACCGAGGAATGTAAAGGTAAAACAAGACACATGTCATCATCCTTGCAACAGCATTCCGTATCCCACGAGTCCGGGAATGCAATTTAACAATCCACTATCAAAGCGTTAAGGTCCATCACCAAGCCTATCCTGGATAAACAGCCGGGTCCAACGTGGGATCGCAAATGGGGGGTTGGAAATCCAGTTGCCTGGAAGAGTCACTAAGCCATACATAGATTAACGACTTAATATAAGAGAAGCGCGCGCGTTGTAAGGTGCCACTGCACTAAACCAAGTCCAGAGAAGACGATGGCGATGACAGATGGAGCTTACTTTCCTACCCTGAGCGCCAGGAGCCCCATCGAAACGATTCGCTCCAGCCAGAAGCACTCACCAGTCGAGTTCGAGTCATTGTCTCATACCCACGAGACATTTTACCCGGACTTCGTTTATTAAAGTTTGGTCGCACTGGGGCAAAAACACATGGACATGGGTCTCTGATCCAATCCGCTTGGATCTTTTCTCGCATTCATCATCTCTTATTCAGCGTCCCGTTGTTTCTTTTTCCTGTTTGGGGATAGCGCGTGGCCCATGGGTGCGTTTCTGTGGCTCTGGGAGATCGTCTGGGTTTGTGTTACGGTTCCTGTTCTTTGTTTTGCGATTCGATGTTTGCTTTTGCTGGATATTTGTCATGCTTTGCGTGGTCGTACAGAGATCGAGGCTAGTGATTCTGGCTTGACGATTGATTTGTCTGCTCTTGTCGAGGTACCCGGGGAGGAAGAAAACAAAGCAAAAAGAAAGGAATGATGTAGTAGTACTAACCTGGCGGTCTTTGCCAATGCGCTGCAACGGGAGCACTACCTCATTTGCCAGTGTCTCGTCCATATTTCCCGAAATTGGCAAGTAGCTTGGCGGGAGGATCCGCCCACTAGCATCTGATGATCATCCGAGAGGATTAAAATACTAAGAAACAAAATACAATAGAATAAAAGTAAAAAAAAAAAGGATGGATCGTAGCCACTTGCCCCCCTAAAAATGAGATCCAGAAGAATCCATCAAGAGCTCTTAGGTAGTACCCGAAGGGAGCTAGTGACGGGGATTTACATGACCATTCAACAAAGAGAAACCGAAATAGAATTTATGAATTATGAATATCCACGAATGAATAATCCGGAAAGGGGATAAATTACGATCTCGCTTCCAGAAGTTTTAGTCCCAAGATTACTGATGCACCGATGATCATCCTTTAGCCCCATCTCGTCTCCATAACCCTTTCGGGAGTCTGGGCGGAATCTGGCCGAGGCATCTCGTGCACAGGAACCGGTAGAAAGCCAAGCCCGGACAGAACCATGGTTGGGCTGAGTCCAGACAGTTATCTCTCCATGGAAGCTTTGTCGCATCAGCTGTCTCGGACCTGTGATCTGACAGTCGATCCCAATGGAACGGAAATTGGGATGGGTAATTCATGGTAAAGAGAGAAGTAAATGGATATAATTTTTTTTTTTTTTTTTTGCTTTTTTCTTGACTCACTTGCGTGGGGATCTGATGGTCTGAGACCGGTGCATAGTTTCGGTCTCATCCTTGGAATGAGGGCAAGGAAATGTGCAATCCAGCCTGAGGCTGCGAGGAAGTAAACTCGATGATGCTGGTATGCCCATTCTTGTCTGGTCTTGTCCACATAGCCCGTCATGTTTCAAGATCCATCCCACTGGTGGTTGATGTCATACTTCATGACCAGTCAAATCGGCTCCGAGTCAAAGGCGCATTCCAGCCTGCAGCCGGGACCGATCACTCATGCGGGAGAATTTTTTCTTCATCTCATCTGATGAGTACATGGTAATACATACTTATGCATGCAGTTGCGATATGCATGGAGAACGCATCCTTCTATCATGTTTGGTGCATTCTTGTTGGCCGGATCGATACTGCTTCCTGCAACCAAGAGAATCATACACACGATTCACCCAATCATAGACCAGTTGCCGGAGGAGTCTTGCAAAAAGGTGACGGGGATCTTAATCGACACCACGGACATATGTCCTTGGAGAGAATAGTAGCTTTTGCTTTTCCATCTCACTGCGTATAGTAGGACAGTTTAGGGTTTAATTGTTACTTTTTTTCTTTTTTCTTTTTTTCTTTTTTTCTTATGAACTTGACTTTCACTACGATCTATCGATGGACTATGGATTTTCCTTTTTTAAATTTTTTTAAACTTTCCCATAGATTTATTAATGTTCATTTCTCGTTGGCTGTCAACGCCACGATAATCTCCGGGTTCTCCATGCCGCTAAAAATCCCTTGGCCCCCAAGCGAAGGATCGCAAGAGGAATCGTCTGTCGGAGTCGGAGCCTAGCCTGCATTGGGCATGGAGGCAGCTAACTTAGCTGCCATGTCTCTCGCCCCCCCGTACCCGTCATCCGGCACCAAGGGCTTGGTTAACGGACTCATTACCCATCCTAGTCATCGGAATATTTTCTTGATGGTCGGCTCTGGCACATGGAGCAAGGGGATAATAGGAGGGCGGGGAGGGATTGAGACCAAAACCTGGAAGAACTTCGGTAGTAACGACCTATTTCGGATGTTGATTGAAACGATGGTATGTCAATAAGATAGAGGATACTACTAAGTCTATGGGCTGGCTGACTGGGAGGGGGGCGGAGGGATTGAGAATCGAACTGCATGCACCTGCACCCCGAGGGCATCACCTACGATAAATAAATCCGTGCGATATAATATGTGATGCTTAAGTGGTGGTGGTTTGGACCCCTTTCGTACAGGCCAAAAAAGATGACATACATGCTACAGGTATGAACTGGGGGTGGTGTTTTTCTCTCCTGAAGCCACCAACGGGATGGATGTATGATACTACCGTATGACCAGTTCAGTACTACCCTACCTTACCGACCGATGAGGCCCGAGAGAGGAACGGACGATCTACAGGCATGTCAATTATTGTTGGAAGATGAGAACAGGTTCTTGTCCGCCTCGACAAATCAATGTCGTGCGGCACCGATCAGCCGTTTATGGGGCATGGGATCGTTGTGACAGGTAAAACCACTGAGCAAAGTCCAGAAACCAGCCTCGGGCCTGATCCACCCGAACGATCGGCTGGGGAAGGAAAAAGAAAAAAAAAAAAATAATTGAATAAAATTGTATCCGATCAGACAATCTCTTTTTTATTATCTATATTAATAACTATAAATGAGGGTCGTGCTGGGAATATATTGTAGATTAATATGTTGCCTAGCTAAGAGCCCACTATTTGGTAGCGAGAGGATCCGAGGAATGGAAATGGAAGGAAGGAAAAAAAAAAAAAGGGTGGGTGAGATTTCCAACGAGCAATGTCATCCCCCATGATTAATGATTGATGGATTTCTGGACGTATAATGGAGATGGAAAGGTGTCCGTGGATCTGCACTAGCGCCAGACTTACTGTAGCCGAGCCCCCCGAAAGTAAGTACCGTTGATCTGTGTACATTGGATACGCGGTTACGTACGACACCTCGCGTGGGATTCGGATTCAGGAGGCGCTTCTTCTTTTCTTTTCTTGTCTTTTCTTTTTTTTTTTTTTTTTTTCTTTTTTTTTTTTTTTTTAACTAGCAATGTG